>NC_048429.1:439962-441438 GCF_013103735.1 Etheostoma cragini
AAATTGCAAACTGAGTGCAATGCAGTGTTTGTGCTTTTAGTTTTGCAAACTCAGTGAGTGGTTTTGCTATACGTATTACTAGTTTTAGAAATTGTGCCACAAGAATCACGATTAGCGCTTAAGCATTCAGAAAAAACTGTAATACACAAAAGTTGTAGAGCGTCCTCTGGTGGACAGACTAAGCAACACCATCACTAACAGGGACGTTGTAGAGCGTCCTCTGGTGGACAGACTATGCAACGCCTTCACTCATAACATGGTTGACTGTCTGTTTTTATTTGTCATTATAAATGATTCTGATGAATGAATATCATAATATAAAATATTAAAAAACAACATCTTTAAATATTTGAAATCGGCCACTGTAAATGCCTAATAGCGGCTGATAACATCTGATGTCGGTCGGGCTCTGTAGACTCTAGACCAGATGACTGGGAACCTTTAAATTGTCATTGAAGCTCTGACGTCGACCTTCATTCAGCGCCGAGCCTCGCGTGCTGACACCTGAGATAACAAATGGAGGATTTGGTTATCCGGGCTTAAAACCTGGAACCTGGAATCGCTTTGAGGATTAATTAGACTTTGGATTCTCCGGAGCCCGGACGTTATCTCACCTCCAACGTCAGAGAGATCAGAAGAGGGGGTCGAGTGTAAGCCGGCTCACGTGACTCCCCATGTGGAGTCAGAAAGACCTTCTAAATGTGGGTGGATCCACCAGGTGTCTCAATAACTGAGATGAGACAACATGGAGGAAGATGATCTGAGGAAAATGTGGAAGAAATCTGCAGAAGCTGAAATATATTGTAGAAAGATAACGATAATGTCTGTTTTTAAAAGAGAAGGCTGGGACTAGGGAACTACTAGAACTGGTGGGTCCTTGTAGATTATAGAGCGGAGGTCTAGACCTGCTCTACCTGTTAATTATAGAGAGGTCTAGACCTGCTCTATCTGTTAATTATAGAGAGGTCTAGACCTGCTCTATCTGTTAATTATAGAGCGGGTCTAGAGCTGCTCTATCTGTTAATTATAGAGGGGTCTAGACCTGCTCTATCTGTTAATTATAGAGAGGTCTAGACCTGCTCTATCTGTTAATTATAGAGAGGTCTAGACCTGCTCTATCTGTTAATTATAGAGCGGGTCTAGACCTGCTCTATCTGTAGATTTGTCTTTACAGGGCTACGTCATGAAGTCTGCATACATGTTCCTCCAGCAGATTGTAGTCGGGTGGAGGCAGCGGGGGTGAAAGCCCAGCAGATGGACCCAGCAGCAGGCAGGGAGGTGGAGGTGGAGGACCAACTGGAGCCAGTCCCATTTCCTCTGAATGGAAGAAACATCCACAAAAGACAGTCCAATAGAACACAAAGGAGATAAGAAAGATGAAGACAAAGTTTATGAAAACCTAATCCTGTATCTGAAGTCTCTTTATATAGACCTTAGTGGTCCCTAATACTGGATCTGAAGTCTCTTTATATAGAC
>NC_048429.1:441538-442144 GCF_013103735.1 Etheostoma cragini
CACACACACACACACACACACACACACACACACACAGGTTCGCCCCACTGTGCTTCTTGCTGTGCCGGCAGCCTTCACGCTGCATTCAGAGGTCGTCACATAATGTGGGAGTCCGGCATCGGTGAGACCTTCAGGGACTTTGACCGCCGCGTTACTTCAACAACTCTCCGCCCGTCAAGCTCTCGTTGAGGAACATTTGACTTCCGTCTCTCGTTCTTCACGTGGTCGCTGCTTTATTCCCCTTCGATCGTCACCATGAAAACATTTCTCTTCTTATATCTCAGCTTCTGATCTCTATGGATATCTCTATTATTCCCATTTGAATCAATATAAACCACACCTGCTAGCATTGGGCTGTAAAAATCAGTATACATGCACTAATGGACAGATGTCAGAGTGTGGGGGGGCATGTAAAGCTGCCCCGGGCAGTTGGGGGTTCGGTGCCTTGCCCAAGAGCACCTTGGCATTGCCCCAGTCTCCAGCTACCAGTCCACCACCATGAAGAACCAGCAACCCTCTGGTTCCCAACCCATGCAATGCAACACGTCTCATTACAACAATGCACAAGAAATGACATGATGATGTGATACACTGCATGTATATAGT
>NC_048429.1:443600-445353 GCF_013103735.1 Etheostoma cragini
CTGACCCCTGGACCTGCTCTGGTCCTGACCCCTGGACCTGCTCTGGTCCTGACCCTGGACCTGCTCTGGTCCTGACCCTGGACCTGTTCTGGTCCTGACCCCTGGACCTGCTCTGGTCCTGACCCTGGACCTGCTCTGGTCCTGACCCCTGGACCTGCTTTCATTAAGATAACACAGAACCGATGTCTCCCTCAGACTCCATGGCAGCGTCCTTGGAGAAAACTGCAGAGACTAGCAGAGTGTGTCCTTCAGGGGGGACACACAGGGACGGGGATTTCAAAGTCAGACAACCTGAAACGAATCGTGAACGCTTACATGAATAATAATAAGATCAGAGATGAGAGGAGAAAGACCTTTATTTGTCCTTCAGTGGGGAAATTACAGTCTGCAACAGCAGAGATGGATAAGTGTAGAAGAGACAGCAAACTGTTTTATACAACAAATCACACAGGAATTAGTAAATTGCACCATGAAAATTGCCCAAAACAACAATCATGCACAGGTGTAATATGACATAGTGCACAGAGTCAACATTACATGCATGTTGTAGAAGGACAGACTGCATGAAATCATGCTTTAGATGTAATTACATTACATTTAAATGTAATTACATTACATTTAAATGTAATTACATTACATTTAAATGTAATTACATTACATTTAAAGGGGACCAGACACCTTGATAACACGCCAGTGATGTTAAATGAATCTGCACGTCACACACTCTGACCCTCGGGCAGGAAGGAGGACCCACAAGCGGAGATGAACAGGTAAACAAGGATTCATTCACACAGTCCAGGTGGAAAAAACCCCAAAACATCAAAGAGAGGTCCAGGGGGGGGGAAGGCCATGCAAGACCAGGGGAACATCTGGTGGAAGAATCTGGGACAAGCTGACAGGACACAGACCAGCATGGCGGGGACTGGACCAAACGATGTGACAAGAGACAGGGGAAGCACGGACGTTAAATACACCAGGTAACCAGGCAACCAGGTATCCAGGTAACCAGGTAACCAGGTAACCAGGTGACGAGAGAGCAGGGAGCCAGGTGGAAAACATCAGGTAATCCCAAGAGCGGGAAGACACAGGAAGTAGAACTAAAGGCAGGACGAGACGAGACAAGACTGAAAAAATGAATTAGCAAATTCTTTGAAAATGAATTTGAATATGCAAATGAGCAATATGCTAATCACACACGCCCAAAATGGATTCCAATGGGGCTATTTTGTTTTCCTTTGCTCCTATCAAAATAAAACTTCATACAATGAAAGTATTCATGAGAAGTAAAATATTTTGTGTAACAAGATTCTTGGGAAACGGATTTGAATATGCAAATGAGCAATATGCTAATCAAATATGCACAAAATACGTGGACTGGTGGATTATAATCATTACAGAACTCCAACATGGAGTGGTGTAGAGAGGAGCAGCAAGATGACCTTTCCTCTCAACACTCGCTGACATTAAGCTGCCTCACACACACACACACACACACACACACACACACACACAAACACACACACACACACACACACACACACAAACTGTCCTTTTGTCCTCAAGACTATTGTTTGGACACTTTATTCACAGCCGGCTATATTTAGACTTCTGTCTCCGGCTTTAAAAGGCAGTCGCACCCTCAGCATGTGTCAGTGTGTGTTAAAGACGCGTCGTCCCGACCAGTGGACGCCCTCGCCGCGGGGCGCTGGGCCTGAGACGGGGACACGAAGGGGGGCGGGGCGCTGGGCCTGAG
>NC_048429.1:445453-452781 GCF_013103735.1 Etheostoma cragini
CAAATACCAGCGAGTCCGAGACATGTCCGAGTCCAAATACTAGCCAGTCCAAGACAAGTCCGAGTCCATAGAAAAACAGTCTAGAGTCCGGACTCGAGTCCAAGACCAGACTTGAGCACCACAACCCTGCCATCCGAGGGTTAAAGAGGAAACATGAGTGTGTGTGAGTGTGGCGGTGAAGAAAGGACCGGTCCATCTCCTTCAAAAACATCCAAATAAAAAGCATCGGAGTGCGGCCCCGGGGCCCGACCTTCTGTACACGCACACAAAGACGGCACAGAGACGGCACAAAGACGGCACAAAGACGGCACAGAGACGGCACAGAAACGGCACAAAGACGGGAGAGAGAGAGAGGGGGATGTCATGTGGAAGAAGCTCTTTGTGCCGTGTCTGTAAGGAAGTGAATGTGTGCATTAAGGATATTTAAAGCAAATCTGCGAGGCTGTGTTGTTAAAGAAGAAGCAGAAACATTGAAACAGGACGCGTTAGGTTATATGGAAACATTTAAAAATGGCGACAAAAACACCAAAAAATAGTCTTATTATTATAAGACTCTATTATAAGACATGCACACATGTGAAGAAGATCCCGGTCCTACCAGACTTGGGTAAGTTGGCCCGGTCCTACCAGACTCTGGTCCATTAGCCCGGTCCCACCAGACTCTGGTCCGTTAGCCCTGTCCTACCAGACTCTGGTCCACAAGCCCGGTCCTACCAGACTCTGGTCCACTAGCCCGGTCCTACCAGACTCTGGTCTGTTAGCCCGGTCCTAACAAATTCTGGTCCATTAGCCCGGTCCCACCAGACTCTGGTCCTTTAGCCCTGTCCTACCAGACTCTGGTCCGTTAGCCCGGTCTCACCAGACTCTGGTCCTTTAGCCCTGTCCTACCAGACTCTGGTCCATTAGCCCGGTCCTACCAGACTCTGGTCCGTTAGCCCGGTCTCACCAGACTCTGGTCCTTTAGCCCTGTCCTACCTGACTCTGGTCCGTTAGCCCGGTCCTACCAGGCTCAGGTCCTTTAGCCCTGTCCTACCAGGCTCAGGTCCATTAGCCCGGTCTCACCAGACTCTGGTCCATTAGCCCGGTCCTACCTGACTCTGGTCCATTAGCCCGGTCCTACCAGGCTCAGGTCCGTTAGCCCTGTCCTACCAGACTCTGGTCCTTTAGCCCTGTCCTACCAGACTCTGGTCCATTAGCCCGGTCCTACCAGACTCTGGTCCATTATCCCGGTCCTACCAGACTCTGGTCCATTAGCCCGGTCCTACCAGACTCTGGTCCATTATCCCGGTCCTACCAGACTCTGGTCCTTTAGCCCTGTCCTACCAGGCTCAGGTCCATTAGCCCTGTCCTACCAGACTCTGGTCCATTAGCCCGGTCCTACCAGACTCTGGTCCTTTAGCCCTGTCCTACCAGGCTCAGGTCCATTTGCCCGGTCCTACCAGACTCTGGTCCATTATCCCGGTCCTACCAGACCTTCATTGTTAGATGTTTCTACTATTTTTGGACATTTCTAACACCAGAAGTCCACAATTTCTTTTGAATTTTAAGGTCAACACACCACCCGCATCCTATATGAAATTATATTATATCTAAAGCAAAAAGGATGAATAATTCTAACTAATATTTAAGATTAAAGTAACGTATGTTGATGGATAATCACAGACTGTCAAAATGAAGTCAGAATAATTAAACAAAACACCAAAAATTCAATAAAACGTGTTTGAAAGAAGCCCTAATGTTGTGATAGAAACGGACGACAGGAGGGTTGATAGTTGCCAACTAATCATTTCATCTTTGCATGTTTAAAGCTGAGACGTTGACGTATATGACACAATAATAAAAACTTAAGTTTCTATAAGGCTATTATTATAGTAAATGAAATTAAAATGAAATTCAGATGAAATTGAGATGATAAGACGGACTAGATTTAATGGTTATTCTGACTGAAGTGTCTGTCTTTGTTTCTTTTTACCAAAATAAGTCTGACCAGTGCGCCATAAAAGCAGGAAATAAACAGAGCGTGTGTCCGCCCCCCGAGAGAGAGAGAGATTCACAGAGAGAGAGAGAGAGAGAGAGAGAGAGGGATATACATAGAGATAGAGAGAGAGAGAGACAGAGAGACAGAGAGAGAGAGAGAGACGGATATGCATAGAGATCGAGAGAGAGAGAGAGAGAAAGAGAGAGACAGAGAGAGAGAGAGAGGGATATACATAGAGATAGAGAGAGAGACAGAGAGAGAGAGAGAGAGGGATATACATAGAGAGAGAGAGAGAGAGGGGGGATGGGGAGGGAGAGTAAGAAAGAGGATGACAGCTTGTCTCGCATCCACAGACATTTTCAGAGGCAGCTAAACAGTCTGAGCAGCACTTTTGACGTCAGGAATAATCATTCCAGCCTACTCTCTCATCCGGGTCTCGTTGCTCTCCTCCTCTCCTCCTCTCCTCCTCTCCTCCTCTTCTCCTCCTCTCCTCCTCATCCTTTGTGGGTTTAATATCTGTTTAATCCACAGCAGCGGCAACACACATATGCACACATGTGAAGAAGAGCAGCCGCGAGTCGTCTCCTTCTCCGTTTATCTCCGTTCCCTGAAATCCGGGAGAGGATGTCAGCGCCGCGGCTCAACAAGTCTCTCTTGTTTTTCACACGTTGAGTGCGCATGGCTGCGGGATGGAGATAGCCTTGGTGAGCTTTGAGAACGGCGGCGCCAAAGGAAGCGGCGGCGGCGGTGGTGGCGGCAACAATGCCGAGCAGAGCTGCCGAAATGCGCTGGACGTCCCTCATCCTCATCAGCCGGGCTTCGTGCAAACTGGACTCGGAGGAGAGGACTACAGTAAAGAGCTGAATACCCGGGGGAGTCCGCATCAGCAGGCGCCTCATCTGCCTCATCATCTGCATCAGAGCTCCTGGAAAATCAACGACATGAACAACACATTCAGCTGCAGCGAGAACGCCATGGATGCGCTTCTACGCGCGGACCACAGTCCCCATCTGTTTGACGAGGACATGCTGGACATGGACACGGAGAGCAACGAGAGGGTGCTCATCAACATCGCCGGGCTGAGGTACGAGACCCAGCTGGGCACCCTCAACCAGTTCCCTGACACTTTACTGGGAGACCCCTCCAAGAGGATTAAGTACTTTGACCCGCTCCGTAACGAGTACTTTTTCGACCGCAACAGACCGAGCTTTGATGGGATTTTGTATTTCTATCAGTCGGGGGGGAAGATCCGGAGACCTGTCAATGTGTCCATTGATGTGTTCGCGGATGAGATTAGGTTTTACCAGCTGGGGGAGGAGGCCATGGAGCGGTTCCGGGAGGATGAAGGCTTTATAAAAGAGGAGGAAAAGCCGCTGCCTCAGAACGAGTTTCAGAAGCAGGTCTGGCTCATTTTTGAGTACCCGGAGAGCTCCATGCCGGCTCGGGGCATCGCCATTGTTTCTGTGATTGTCATCACCATATCCATCATCACCTTCTGCCTGGAGACGCTGCCGGAGTTTCGGGACGAGCGGGAGCTCCCGGTGACCAGCCGGCTGGACAACAGCACGGCGCCGCGGTCCTCCCTCACCTTCACCGACCCCTTCTTCATCATAGAGACGACGTGCGTCATCTGGTTCACCTTCGAGCTGTTCGTGCGCTTCTTCGCGTGCCCGAGCAAGTCGGAGTTCTCCAAGACGGTCATGAACATCATCGACATCATGTCCATCATGCCTTACTTCATCACAGTGGGCACGGAGCTGGCGGAGCAGCAGGGCCAGGAGCACCAGAACGGGCAGCAGGCCATGTCGCTCGCCATCCTGAGGGTCATCCGCCTGGTCCGGGTCTTCCGAATCTTCAAGCTGTCCCGCCACTCCAAGGGGCTGCAGATCCTGGGCCAGACTCTCAAAGCCAGCATGCGGGAGCTCGGCCTGCTCATCTTCTTCCTCTTCATCGGAGTCATCCTGTTCTCCAGCGCCGTGTTCTTCGCCGAGGCGGACGAGCCGGAGTCGCACTTCTCCAGCATCCCGGACGCCTTCTGGTGGGCCGTGGTCACCATGACGACAGTCGGCTACGGCGACATGAGGCCCATCACGGTCGGGGGGAAGATCGTGGGCTCGCTGTGCGCCATCGCCGGCGTGCTCACCATCGCGCTCCCGGTGCCGGTCATCGTGTCCAACTTCAACTACTTCTACCACCGGGAGACGGACCAGGACCAGTCCTCGCTGAAGGACGAGCCGCACGACGGCCGGGCGAGTCCAGAACCCAAACGCAAGGGGAGCAAGACGTCGGCGAAGTCGGCGGACGCGGAGAACAGCAACGCCAACGGGTCGGCGGAGAAGGCGAACATCAAAGCGAACAGCAGCATGGACTTCAAGAGATCCCTTTACGCTTTCTGCCTGGACACGCGGGAGACAGACCTGTAGTCCTTCCAGACCCGGACTTTAAAAAACACATAAACTACTAGAGCTCATATTTAGAATAAACCCCCATTAATGGGCTCTTAAGTCTTTGCACATGGCGGTTGGAGGATCAACACACTTGCAATCCTGAAAAGTTTTAAAGGAGCAACGGGGGTTGATTTATAAAAAGCACATTTTTAATCCCGCTCATCTGGTCGAGAAGATCCCTCAGCGGAGGTCTGGACCACAACCACAGTGATGCAACACAGCGGCCCTTTAAAGTACACCTAAAGAACATGAAGTGAAACCTGGTGCATGAGTAAAAGTGGGACACGTCTGCCTGTGCTGCAGATAGTCGAGCACGAGCAGGACTTGGAGCAAATACTTGACATCCGAGGATTTACAGGACCAAGCAGATATATTGTACATATCGTAGAAAGCCGTCCGTGTTCAGTCGTGCAACAAAAGAAAAAACAAGCCAAATTTTTATTTTTCGTACCTAAACCCTACATTTAGTCATCATGTTTACGCTGAAAGGTTTCAGCAGTCGTGTACATAAAGATATATCCCGTAAGCCTAGTGTTTATGAATTGGATCACGCCGTTATTGTAGATTTTAAGAAGTATATTTTTGAGACGCAGACACCTGTTTTCCTCAGGTTCTGTCAGAGAAGTGACATATTTTTCCTGTTTTTGTTTTTCTTCAGAAGACCTAAAGAGAAGATTTTTTTTTTTAGCCTTGTCTGTGATCATTTTTAAACTAAAGAACAATTTTTTGAATTCTTAAATTAAAGGACATTACGCGGGAGTTAAGGGAGGGAAGGACAGCCAAGACACGAGGACAGAGCAAAGACCATCTGGAGACATCTAGCAACACGGACACCAGGTGAGTCGAGAGAATGAATTGCTTATTTTGAGGTTTTAAATGTGTTTTAATTGATGGGAATCTGCAGTAATCATCAGCTCTGTGCAGACACAGGACACCGCCTAATGCTGCAAGATCAGGTCCTCAAGTACGGAGGCACATCAGGGTCAAAACTCAATTCTGTTGAATTCGTTGAATGTTATTTTCAATACATCGGTCGATATGTTAAGGTTTGCATAGTATGCATTTTTCAATTTTTTTTATTTAACTTTAACTTTAATGTAACGTTCTGCAAGTTTCAGTTTCAGTTTTCCAGACAGGTTTAGTTTTTATATCTTGAAGACGAAAACCTTCTAGGTTCCACAACTTTAACCTGGTCCTACCAGACCCTGGCACATTAGCCTGTACCTACCAGACTATGGTCCACTAGCCTGGTCCTACCAGACCCTGGCACATTAGCCTGTACCTACCAGACTATGGTCCACTAGCCTGGTCCTACCAGACTATGGTCCACTAGCCTGCAAATACCAGACTCTGGTCCACTAGCCTGGTCCTACCAGACTGTGGTCCACCATCCTGGTTCTACCAGACTATGGTCCACTAGCCTGGTCCTACCAGACTGTGGTCCACCATCCTGGTCCTACCAGACTATGGTCCACTAGCCTGGTCCTGGTCCACCATTATTTCCCACTACTGCAGGCAGTGGTTATAGTTTGTGTCTTTAGCTGCAGACCGTTGGACGTCCCGGTGTTGAGATCCTTTCCACTGAAATAAAGTCACACTTTACACCGTTAGCATTTTCACTGTGTTCAAGGCAGCTACTAGCCAACGCTAGGCTAACGTTGCTCGCTGTGTCACATGCAGCAATGCTCCTGTTGCGTCTTTTGTCCTTTATGGAGCATCACAGAGCAGCTCAGACATGTAGATGGCTCCGAAATGAGGACCCGAAATCCCCCCACATACACACACCTGTTCTGTCCATTAAAAGCAGAAAAGCCCCCAAAAATGACCTTTAGAAATGGGAGTTTTGCACATTTTTGGAAATAGGTCACCCCATGAATACAACCGAAAAACGTGATCACTGATGTGGACGTGGGACGAGGGGGCAGTGGGGGGGGGGGGGGGGGGGGGGGGGGGGGGGGGGGGGGGGGGGGGGGGGGGGGGGGGGGGGGGTTCATGTATTTGTCACACAGTGAAGCACTCAGTTGACCACGTGAATATATAAGGTCTTCTTGAGGGAGAGGGCAGAACGCAAAACCCCCCAAAAATGGCGTTCATATGGCGTTCATATTGAAAAGTCAGGCATATAAAAATGAGAAGTTGCATTATTTTTTGGAGCCAAATAATTTTTTCTCGAGTATTGATCTCCTCGTCCCTCAGCTCTCCTGCATTCAATAATTTCAGAAGCTCTTCGGGTGATTTTGGCCAGCGATCCCGGTCTCCTCGCTGCCTGAATCCGGTTAGATTACGTAAGGGTTTGTCCCCCCCCCGCTCAGTACAGTGTATGCACTTCACAACCACGACAGTTGCCTTTTGCATGAAGGAAACAGTCATTCGGCATCATCTCCGCTGCGTTGGGCTCATTGTGCCAGCGAGCAGAGGGCTGCAGGACAAAAATCTGTCCCGCAGATCCAACGTGGTCTCACCTTCGCTGGCCCACCGCCAGCAGGGCAGCATCTGGATGCAGTCAGCCAAAAGCCAATGTACACGTTAGCCTGCATCTTTCATTACTCTCGTGTGATTTCACCCGGTAATTACAGCCTCCGTCGCCATCGCCGCTCGTTTGTGTCGATGCCGAAGCGTCATGCACTTGTGGATGGCTGAATTTTGGTGGTTTGTCTTGTGGAAGAGAAGGTTCTCTAAGGTCCAGTAAAGTGGTCGGTTCGGTTGAGATTTACTCACATTAACTCACATGACTGTCTGTGCAGGTTTGCATGGACCAGAGATCTTCGACAGGGGGTCTGGGGCCCCTGGAGGGGTCCTTAGAGTTAACTGCATTTTTTCAAAAACTTTGGATGCTTTTATATAGACCTTAGTGGTCCCTAATACTGTATCTGAAGTCTCTTTATATAGACCTTAGTGGTCCC
>NC_048429.1:452881-454901 GCF_013103735.1 Etheostoma cragini
GGGGGGGGGGGGGGATTAGTCGGAGCCACTTCTCGCCGTCTCTCGGAGCGCTCGGTGAAATGAGACGTCGATCGCTCTGACAGCTGTGACGGGGCAGCTCTGTCAGCGGGCAAAGTTTTTTAATCTCTTCCCAGTTTTGAGGACACGGATTAAAGTTTGGGATCAAAATCTTGCAACTGTGCCGACGTGAGGACAGGAATGTCACTTAGAAGAAGGAAAACTCAAAGGCACAGGAGAGACTTCAGATCCAGTATTAGGGACCACTAAGGTCTATATAAAGAGACTTCAGATACAGTATTAGGGACCACTAAGGTCTATATAAAGAGACTTCAGATCCAGTATTAGGGGACCACTAAGGTCCTGTCACTTTTGCATTTGACTCTTTTTGCCTCCCATACAAGTTTTGCACTTATTCATTGAATTCATGAACACTAAACCTCATTTTTGAGTTTGAAAAGCAGAAACATGCTAAAAAATTGAATAAAGCACCCGTGATATGCTGCTCTATACACACTAAAAGTAGTGATTATTTACATGGAGTCTGGTGGGTTTGGTGATGGTGATTTCTGTTTCATGTTAAACTAAAAGGATCTTACTCTGTAACTAAAAGCTCTATCTCTGTAGGGATCCATCCCATAATGTTGTCAGACACTTAGAATAATAATCTGAGTCTGTCAGCAGCAAAAACAGAACTTTTAGTGGGCAAAATCTATGATCCCCCTTAGGGTTACATTGCAGCGTAGTTGACGGCCGCTGATTACAGCAACAAATAGGGCCCAAGTTGAACAAAAAGTTTCCCTGTAAGTGTACTTAGTTTTAGATTAAATTCCCAATCTGATTAACATGTATATCCCAAAATGTCTGAACTGTCCCTTTACCACATAACGTTAAGTTGCAGCTCCAATCTCGGGATTTACATGATGAAATACACTCTTTAAATGTAAAGTAAAAGTAGAAAATGGTGGTCGAGCTGCAGCAGACGGCTTCCCCTAAATGGGATCTGAAGCCGCCGGTTCACCAGATTACACAGCAGCAGCTTTGGCTTTGACACAATTTTTCCACAACTGTTGGACGGCGTCCCAGAGCTCGTGGATAGTCCGGATAAATCCGGCTAATTGGTGCGTCCAGCAGATAGCGAGGGCTGTGGAGCAGTTCGGTCTGATAACACCAAACAGCTGGGACTAGGTGGGCACGTCGTCGCATTGTAGTCGTTGCATTACACGGACAAAAGCATGGGAATGAATGGGTTTCCTTTCATTGGGAGGTAGAAAGCAGAGACCTCCCTGCAGGGTCACGGGAGAGTCGCTCAATCTGGACTATGGTCCCAACATCTTACATCTTATATCTTATTACTTATTCCCTGTTTCGTGTGGATTTAAATTCTCATTCAATAACTTTAGAGAAAAGATCCGTTTGGTGAAACCGTTTTGTTGGACGGCGTCTTCATCTGTGCATGGAAACCAAAGTTCAAGACATCATTGGAGCTTAAAATGATAGATTTGATTGACATATACAAACATATGTGCATATTTGTATATTTATATATAGCGTCTCAGAACTGGGCCCCTTACCTTACCCCCTTTTTCCTTTTGCCCTTCTTCTTTTATTTCAATAAAAGGCACTTTATTCTATTCTAACAAGGGAAATACCAAGAAAAGGTTTGCCTAAGCTACAAATACACTATATAAATAAAAAGGTCTGCAACATTATGAGAAGTGCAGTCGATGCAGGCCCGATTCACGTGAGCCCTTTGTCTCCTTTCCCGTCCTATTTGTGGGTTGTGAATGTGAACATTTGGCTTTGTTGACTCCCACGTTGCCCTCAGACACCATTAGCATGCACACACTCTCACATCTGCCACGCTTTCAGGAATCAAAACTACAGTACAAGGTGTAAAAAAAGAGAAAACTGGAGTCTTATCTCTTCTGTTATTAGATGTTATTAGACCACTAAGGTCTATATAAAGAGACTTCAGATACAGTATTAGGGACCACTAAGGTCTATATAAAGAGACTTCAGA
>NC_048429.1:455001-456049 GCF_013103735.1 Etheostoma cragini
TTTCAAAATAAAAGTTTTTGGGTGTTTTTTCAATATTCTGTCTGTGTCACTTTTCGCCGTTTCAGTCGTTTTTTCCAAGCTTAATTTTTTTCAGTTTTTCCTATTTTTTTATGCTTTCTCCCCCCCAACGTTTTGTCGCCTTGTTCGACCTCCCATATTTCTGATATTAAAAAAACTTGGAAACGGGTCCAGTGTGACCCCAGGACAGGGATGAATAAAGTAGACCACAGTAACAAAAATGGCCACCGAGTTCATCCAGGAAGGAGCCGACAGCGGAGGGACTCATTAGATTAATTAGCATTCCCAGCAGAGGTCACACATATTTGATTAAGTCGAGCTCTCGCAATGCTTTCCCCTTTTTAAAGATAACTGCTCTTCTCCGGGGCCAAACCACTAGGTTACGTAAGCTCATGTGAGTCCTCCAGTGCCGTGTCACAGACCTGGACCCAGCTGAAAACCCCTAATTATCACACGCCGATGAGGCGATCCTTTTCTATTTGCTCGTGCGCTCGCGGCTCCGGTTAACGACCCGTGCCGCCCAGGTTTAAAATAACCCCACGTGAGGAGGCAGGGAACGCCACGCTGCCTCTGTACCAGGTAATTGGGGGGTTGGTTTCTGCAACCTGTCTCTGTTCAGTTGCAGGAACCACTGTGCAAAAAAGAAGGCCTCGTGCAGACGTGCCCGGGTGTTTCCTGTCTCTGTGTTTTTTGTCTTTCTTCCACATGAACTGGTTCAGGTCTGTAAAAAAACGAATCTTCTGGAAAACGTCCGCCAGGAGAAACATCAGAGCCCGAAGAATTACAGGCAGGCCAATGTGTTCGGCCAAAGGTGTAGGGTGCAGGGTGTGGATGTAGGGTGCAGGGTGTGGATGTAGGGTACAGGGCGTGGATGTAGGGTGCAGGGTGTGGATGTAGGGTACAGGGTGTGGATGTAGGGTGCAGGGCGTGGGTGTAGGGTACAGGGTGTGGGTGTAGGGTGCAGGGCGTGGATGTAGGGTGCAGGGCGTGGGTGTAGGGTGCAGGGTGTGGATGTAGGGTGCAGGGCGTG
>NC_048429.1:456170-456376 GCF_013103735.1 Etheostoma cragini
GGATGTAACACCAATAAATGTACTTCAGGTCTCATGAAAAGCCATCGCCTGTCTCTCTCTCTGTGAGCCAGGACGAGCTCAGCCCCATCTTTGCTCCCTCACTGCTTTCACGTGAGCAGCACTGGAGGTTGCAGCTGAGCACTGCCAGTGTGTGTGTGTGTGTGTGTGTGTGTGTGTGTGTGTGTGTGTGTGTGTGTGTGTGTGTG
>NC_048429.1:458976-461662 GCF_013103735.1 Etheostoma cragini
AATTCTTCATCTTGCAAAGATTATAGGGCGAAGAACACATGATGTAAATAAAAAATAAATAGATAAATCAAAGAAAGAATGAAAACCCTCTTGAGAAGAGAGAAATACAGCAGCAGCACCTTGTGGACGACCAGCAGACTGCACGTTGTTAAATATGAATGTAGATGACTTTAGTGAGATTGAGAGTTATATTTCTAGGGATGAATGGGAAAAAAACAGGTTTTATTTCTCTCTCTCTCTCTCTCTCTCTCTCTCTCTCTCTCTCTCTCTCTCTCTCTCTCTCTTCAGTTACTCTCTAGCTCGCCCAACCATACACCGTTACCATGGTTTCAGGCTCATTGAGGCGCCGTCTAAGACTCTGTTAAGTAAACCAGCTTTTTGTAACACAACGATAAAATGGATTATGGATAATTTCATTTACTTAATTTAAAGCTGACTTCTCTATTGGCTGTTGAAAGAGGAGACGTTGGCTCGACGTTGCAGTGATTAATCGATAAATATAAACCATTCTGAAAAATCCTCTCAGGCGAGGCTGAAGGGATGGATGGATGAATGAATGAATGAATGAATGAATGAAACTAAGTAACATGTGCGATGGCATCGTAAAGGCGGATTAGAAACGGAGCAGACGGGGCGTCATCTGCTCATTGTCGTTGTAAAGTGTCAACTAGGGCTCGGCTAAATGGAGAAAATCAAAAATCACGATGCTTTTATCCAAATACCACGATGTCGGTGCCACGATGTCGGTGCCACGATGTCGGTGCCACGATGTCGGTGCCACGATGTCGACACCACGATGTCGGTGCCACGATGTCGACACCACGATGTCGACACCACGATGTCGACGCCACGATGTCGGTGCCACGATGTCGGTGCCACGATGTCGGTGCCACGATGTCGGTGCCACGATGTCGGTGCCACGATGTCGGCACCACGATGTCGGCACCACGATGTCGATACCACGATGTCGATACCACGATGTCGGCACCACGATGTCAATACCACGATGTCAATACCACGATGTCGGTACCACGATGTCGGTACCACGATGTCAATACCACGATGTCGGTACCACGATGTCAATACCACGATATCGATACCACGATATCGATACCACGATATCGGTACCACGATGTCAATACCACGATGTCGGTACCACGATGTCGGTACCACGATGTCAGTACTACGATGTCGTAGTGTTGACTTTCGCAAAAGATTGACATAATGAGATTTTTGATAAACAATCATCAGTAGTTCGGTGCACACCTACTCACTGGTCACTCTGAGCGTAAATATAGGTTATGATGTTATATAAATACAGGTTATTATTATTGCTGTTCAACAAACGTCTGGGAGCTTTTTCGTGTTGTCGTCCTGGCGACCGTGATGCAACTTTTGTTTTTTCTGGGTCAAAATTTCACTTGTTCTTTCCCGACATTTGTCACTTTTTTCGGACGTTATGTCGGGTTCTTTTACACATTTGTTTGCCACTTTTTACGATGTTTTTTTCAATTTTTTCAGCGTTTCGTCGATATTTTCTCGGATGTTTTTTGCCTAATTTCTGAAGTTTTTTTCTGAAATTTTGGACACTCCTTTTAACTTTCAAATACTTCAACATGTAATAAAAACACCCAAATTCAATGAAGGTGATGAACTCAGCTTTAACTTTGCTCGTGAAGAGCGTTGTAGTGAAACATCCACGTTATTTTTTGGGCAATTTGGTTGGAATAAAAACCAAAATGTGTGACGTAGAAACGGGTCAAAGTTGACCCGAGGACACCAGGAGGGTTCACACGGGTTCACGTCACCCCTATTTCTTAGAGTTTTAACGTTGCATTCAGCCTCTGGTGTGAATTTGAGGTGAACGCGTGTCTTCCCAACATGCATATGCTGCCGTAGATTACACTGATCCAACTTAATGCCCGAGACCACGCAATCATTCACAACTGCCGGAGCTGTCGAGGGCACCGCCGCCGATGCTCCGAGCACCATCTGCTGCCGCCGCGGGATTAACGTCGAGGAAGAGGCTGGAGGGGGAGGGGGGGGGGGGGATGCATCGACCATCCTATCTGACACCACGGACCAGGGTTGCGCATCTGATTGGATTTTTGCTTTTAGACATTTTATTCCAGAAAGTGAATGAAACGCACAGCCAAATTAGTCATATCTGTCACTGTGGTACTCATGGATGGGACCGTAGTAAAAAAAATAAACAATTCTACTTTTTTCTGGGGACCCCATGGGGGTCCAAGGCTTGGGGAACCATTGAGTTGGAACATGCATTGATGGATGTGTGCGCTCCCTGAGTGTATTTGTAGTTTGTTGTGGCTTAAAGATGATTTTCTTTGCCACTTTTAGGCTTTTACTGATCGGATAGCTGGAGAAATGAAAGGGTGAAGGGCTGGGGGGGGGACATGCAACAAAGGGCCAAAGGTTGGAGTTGAACCTTGGGCCACTACGCTTACCTGGTCCTCAGGTCTCTGCAGGGTAAATCCAGACCGCTAGCTAGACCATATGTCCAGTCAGAGTCTCTGTTGATGACCAGGGTTACATAACATCAGTAGAAACTGTTTTGTCGTTTTGTCTTTTCATCACTTTTTCAGATGTGCGTCCCCGTCCTCTGTCTCTGTGTTCTTGTTCTAACCTCCGTCCCCGTCCTCTGTCTCTGTGTTCTTGTTCTAACCTC
>NC_048429.1:461762-464381 GCF_013103735.1 Etheostoma cragini
AAACTGCTCGTTGAGTTCAAAACAATCAAAAAAACATCACCATGCTTTTTCATCAACTTCTTTACAAGAAATATCTGTAAATTAACAGTTGTGAGACTTTAAATGTTAACAGAAATTGTACATATTGGATGTGATTCACAGCTGTATTTCTGTTAATTTACAATATAAATACATAAATATTTGTACCATTGACACAGTTATTTAACTGAAAGATTATGTTTTTTACTCAGTCTGGGTACTGTTTCTGTTATTTTACAGATTTATTTCCCAGAGTATAGTTGATAAAAAATACAATTACAGTTGCTTTAAAACACATTTTGCGCGTGAAAGCTCGTAGCCCGTGAACATATGTTGTAGGTCCGGGTTTTTTCGGGTGATTCAGCACGTAGGGTAGCGTCTGTGACGAGAGCGGCAATGGCTTATCACCGAAAAAAGGTGCCAGAAAAACTTGTGGATTCTTACTTTATAAAAGCAAAAATACGTGATTTATTTACCAAAAAAATGATTTGTTGGAATCACAGTGTTCTCCCTGCGATTGTCAAAGACTTTCACTGTAAATAATGTCTGTGATCTCCAGGTATTACTTTCCGATTTCACAGTAACACTATTGGATAGGATTTTACAGTAAAATGCTGTAAAGGTACATAACAACCTTGTCACCATGACAATATCACAGTAGTCTAAGTATAACTGTAAAATATATAAATAAATATATATATATATATCACACAATATAGCCACTGTATACGGTAGATAGTACAGTAAACTACTGTATTTTTACAGAAAGACAGAAACAGCTAGAAAGATAGAAGGAAAGAGACACAAAGAACAGCAGAAAGAGACAAAAAAAGACAGAAAGACAGACAGAAAGAGACAGAAAGAACAGCAGAAAGACAGAAAGGACAGCAGAAAGGGACATAAAGAAAGACAGAAAGAAATAATCACAGTAGTCTTATATTATCGTCTTAGTATTATCGAGAAAAAAAATCACAATAAAGCCACTACAGTACTGTAAATAGTACAGTAATACTCCTGTATTTTTACTTGTTTTATCTTATGTTGTGTTTAATTGTTGTGTATTTTCCAATGAATACATAAAATACTGTAAATGGAAGTACGGTACCTTTACTGTGAAAATAATTTACTGTAACTTACTGTAAATTTGTCAAAGTGTAGGTAGAAAATATGGCAGAGGGGTTAAGTTAGATCTATATAAAAGAGACTCCAGATACAGTATTATGGACCACTAAGGTCTATATAAAGAGACTTCAGATACAGTATTAGGGACCACTAAGGTCTATATAAAGAGACTTCAGATACAGGATTAGGGACCACTAAGGTCTATATAAAGAGACTTCAGATACAGTATTAGGGACCACTAAGGTCTATATAAAGAGACTTCAGATACAGTATTAGGGACCACTAAGGTCTATATAAAAGAGTATTAAAAGGGGTTTTGTTTCTTTTTCCAACGTTCAGAGAGAGAAAGAGAGTGAGAGAGAGAGGAGAAATCAAATAAGCAGAAAACAAGCCGACAACGAGGCATCAGGACGTTATCTAACAGCTGAGCGGACGTTTCCACATGAGCGGCTGCTGCCGTCATCCTGCATCATCTGCTCTTAAGTGCAGCACCTTGACTCCAGCACAGGGAGGCCATGGTGACACCCCAGGGTGCCCTGAGGGGCGCCCATGCATAGAGGTTTACTCCTCTCGTCATCCCCCCTCTCTCTCCCCCCTTTCATTTCTTCTTTCTGCTGTCCTGTCGAATAAAGGCCTTAAAATGATCTTAAAAAAACAAAATAGAAATCCAACCCCTGAGCTCACCTTTCGTCCACCGTTGCTTTTCTGGATCCTGTCTTTCAACAAGTCCAACATGGGGTTGTCCCTCGTGTCTAGTCCATGTCCAGGACCTTCCACTTCCAGGAAATAGCGCCAGACTTCACTCATTCGGGGCAGATATCCGTTGCATTGGGCTTTCTTTGTGTTGGCAATTTAAACCGGATTTCTGAGGACTATGGTTACCTGGTCCTCAGGTCTCTGCAGGGTAAATCCAGACAGCTAGCTAGACCATCTGTCCAATCTGAGGACTATGGTTACCTGGTCCTCAGGTCTCTGCAGGGTAAATCCAGACAGCTAGCTAGACTATCTGTCCAATCAGAGTCTCTGTTGAAGACTAAAACTACTTCTGAACGTACACGTGTTCCACCATGATGCCACTTTGTCCGCTTGTTTTCTGCTTATTTGATTTTCCGTCTCTATCTCAGTTTGTGGTCCATACGGGGACTTGAACCGGCGACCCTCAGGTTCCCAACCCCTCTCCCTAATAGCTGTAAAAAGGAACATGCACTTACATTAGCCATGGAAACCTTTCAGTGGCAGTTTTGTCTTTTTCAGAATGAGAACCAGAACATGATGTGCATGAAAGCGTCCTCGGTGATCCGGAGGAACCGCCACACCTGCTCCGAGTCAGCCTCGTTAGTTCCTCCTCGCCCAATCAGCTCATTCCTCTCACCTGAGCTTTTCAAAGTTTGTCACTTTTTTATGTTTTCAACACTACGTAACACTAACTTATTAACTTTAGTTTTACAGTTATTTTTGGAATTTATGGTCAATAAACCT
>NC_048429.1:464481-465857 GCF_013103735.1 Etheostoma cragini
ACGAAGGCTAAAGACTTCTGATCAAAACTCCTCATAGCGATAGTTACGTATTGTAACCTCAGATTCTATGAGTATAGGCGTAGCTCTCTACGGCCTTAACCACGTCCACATTTACCGCACGTATGCCCAGCGGACCCGTTGTCCGTCTCCCGCTGATTCTTCAACTTTGCGGTATGAAGACAAGCTCACGAATTTCCAGCGGTGCTCTTCTGGTTTTGCCAGGCTGGCAGTGACGGGGACGGGGACGGCATTAGGGGTGGACAGACGGACACCTGGCGACACCCTGGAACCGCTGGCTGACGCCGTCTCTTGACGAGCAGGAGTCCGCTGGCTCGGTTCTCTCGGACAGCGCCTCGGTTACCGGTTATTCCCTCCTCGCCCTTAGGAGTAATCCCCCCCCCCCCGGGAGGATTGGGACTTGAGACGGCGATCAACGCCCCCCCACTGGAGCTCCCTCGTCTCCCGAACATACCTCCCGACTGATTTGTCCTCCTTAGCGTCGTGTCGCACGCCATACAAATCACGTCTAACCTACTTCCCTGGTGTCTTTTCTTAGATCTGGCCCTGATTGTTTCGGCGTCCCTCAGGGCGTTGTCACACACGTACGCTCGTTCTCTTGGTTCAGATTTAGGGGCTAAAATGATCCGGCTGCTGCATTTGTCTCTTGGTTTGTGTTCGCACGAGACCTGGATTGAGATCTGTGGACATGAAGCACAAAACATGCTTGTGTTGTGTCTGGTTGCATGTTTCCATCCACACGTTGTTATCCAAATTAAGTGATAAAGAATGAAAACAGTCAAATTCAATGTGAATTTTATGAATATCGACTCAAATGAAAAGGTCTCATCTGATTGTCTCTTGATGATATTCTTCTTATGTCATAAACACTCATGGAAACGCCATTTGCGGAATAAATAATGAATTACGATTAAGTTTTAGGTCATTTTATGGTTGCAACCCGCCACAATATGCAGAAGAAGAAGTTGTAGTTCATGTCCCCCAGTGTTTCCTCTCTGTCTGCACACATGGAGGGGGGGAGGGCAACAAAGACAGATGGACGTGGAGGGACGAGGAGACGAGAGACTTTCTGGATTTTATTTATTTATTATTAATTTGCAGTGTTTTGGGCTCTCAGCGCCACCGTATAAAAACATATATAAACTGATAAAGTATGGTAACAGATGTAAAAGCCCTGGTTTTACAGAAATAAAACCTCTGTTTGGCTGAAAGTAGTGGACCCTTGACTTGATTTTGAAGCTATCTTTAGGGACTCAAAGAGGGAAAATCCTGTTTCATTATCCACAGACGAGGTGGCACAACTGCGTCATGTAACTGTTTTTTTTAGTGTGTGTGTGTGTGTGTGTGTGTGTGTGTGT
>NC_048429.1:465957-468057 GCF_013103735.1 Etheostoma cragini
CACACACACACACACACACACACACACACACACACACACACACACACACACCTGCTGCTGCACTCCACAAAAACAGCACCCAACACCCTTTTATTGGATCTCTGTGCCTTCAATCAAGAACTCACCGGTGATACTTCTGAAGCTTTCGCTTTTCTTCTTCAGTTCTTCTTCAGTTCTTCTTCAGTTCTTCTTCTGTGGTGCAGGACTCAGAGGATTTACCCGCCTGATGTAGGAGGGCCAGCGGCTCTCGTTTTGTCTCTCTGGATAAAAAAAAAAAAACAGACGTACAAAAGAACCGAGTACAGAGAACATGCAACGTTCGATCGTTTCGACGTCCTTCAACGTGTTTTTTTTTTTGTTAAATTTATTTACGTTTTTCTACAAATCGTGTCAGTGTTTTTCTTCGTTTCGGAAGAAGACGTCCCATCGCCGTGCAATAACAGTCCAGTCGTGTGACGTTGTCGTGTGGATTTTAGACTTTGGACGAAGTTTTTTTGGGGGTTTATTTTTGTAAACAACGTTTTTTCCTGATTTCTATTTTTCTAAAATGACGACGGTGTAAAAGACGGACGAGCGACAAACAACGCGAGGCGAGGAACGACGTTCGGGTCGTCGCTGGGTTTTTGGAGCCGAGATCTCCCACGACGGCGCCCCCTCTCCTGCTCTCACCGGAGCCAAAGCCATAGCCTATCTCAGAGAACAGCACGCCAGGGTCCCGAGACGGCGTGATGCATTCAGGGTCTGATAGTCCGGGGCGGACGCCGCCGGCCCCTCGCTCGCCTCAGCTGTCGGGTTTCATGGGCGGTGTTCGGGTTTCTGCTGGACGTTCAGGGGCTTGAATCTGAAGTATTTAGTATTTCTCTACCTTCGTGTGGCCTGTTCTTCTTGCTGTTATTTTGTACTTCCTCCTACATATCAATCAAGCAACTATAAGTGGCATGAGTATGTGTGTGGCTGTGTGTGTGTGTGTGTGTGTGTGTGTGTGTGTGTGTAAACAATGAATGAGTGGGTTTGCCAGAATGGGACGTGGGATACTGTAAATTCTCAAATAAAAGCTGGATAAAGGCCTCGATGGACGATCTAGCAATGAGGGAAGAATGACCCGGGTAAGAAAGGCCGATCTGATTGGTCGGTTGGTTAGATCAAAGTAAACAGGAAGTCTTTATTGTCATTGTACACAGGTGCAGTACCTGTGTACAATGAGATTGAAGCAAACCCCCTTTAAGGTGTACACGAAATGTAAGAATATAAAATAATATAATTTAAAATATAAAATTATAAAGTATAGGTAGTGCAGAAAGAAAGGGGGGGGGGAGGGTACCTGGTGCACAGTCCTGATAGCCTCTATGCACAGATGTAAAATAGTTTAATTTTACACCTTCTGTAATAAAACATCTAAAAGCAAAATGACCATCATGTGGGAGACCCTGGGACTGGTTCTTAACAACTGGGGGTCTTTGTTGTGTCCGTTTGGGGGTCCGTCAAGTGAAAAGGTTGGGGAACCACTGGGCTAGAAGGAGGACCGCCCATTTATCCGACCTTTCACTAACCCAAAAATCCCCTTTGGTCTGACTTGCAGCCCACTGGACCCACGTCCCACTGGACCCACATCCCACTGGACCCACGTCCCACTGGACCCACGTCCCCACTTGGAAAAGTCCTGAGTCTCCCGATAGCCCGTTTTATTTTAAAGAGCGTTGGAAGGAATCCATTTTTGGTGTAATTTGGTTAAAAAGAAACTCAGATTTCAGATATAGAGATTTATTAAAGGGGTCAGATTTGACTCGAGGACCACAGGAGGGACAACGTAAAGACGAGGGATTCTTCGGTCCAACATGTGATCATATGTTCCTACAAACCAGGCGGATTTAGTCCAAATAATCCCCCCGTTCTACTTCCTGTCCAGGCCGTTATCTGAGAGTTTACAGTACTTCCTGAATCAGTGTTCCTATCCTGTTTTCTGCCGTTGTGAAGTGTTCAGTGTTCCCTTGAAGCTGCTGTCCCTGTGCTGCGTAGATCGGAGACGCCCAGCCTTATCCCTGACGTCCTGCAACCACCCCCCCCATGCACCCCCCATGCACCCCCCATGCACACTGAGAC
>NC_048429.1:468157-469248 GCF_013103735.1 Etheostoma cragini
TGTGTGTGTGTGTGTGTGTGTGTGTGTGTGTGTGTGTGTGTTTGTGTGTGTGTGTGCGTGTGTTATGAGTTGACTTCCTGGATTGTTTCATCAAGGTGAAAAATATCAAGTTGTTGTTGTTTTACGCTGCTCCAACACCACGTTAATAAAGACAGTTTCTGTTCATATAATACAGACTAATGTCTCGTATTAAATCCTTTAGGAAAACCTTTTCTAATAAACTTGTAAAAAAGATAATAAATTAATGTGTTTTTAGAGCTTTGACTCCAAACCAAACCAGATTGCATCTTTAATGTCTTCTCAGCTCATCTCTCTATGCTCAGCTAACACACTCTGGGAAACTAAATACAGATGTTACATTAAAAGATCAAGAATTAAATGAAAACCAGAAACCCAAACGTGACCAGACTAGTCCTCCCGGAGACTCGTCTGCAGGTCTTGTGTCTGCACATCACGAACTTCAACTGTGTTTAATATGCCTGCAAAAAATAATGATTTCTCATTTTAATCATGTAAAAAGATAGATATGAAGATGCAGATGCCTGTAGCTGCAGGGCCATCGAGTCCAGACTCGAGCCGGATTTTCTGTGGTCTCGGACTTGTCTCGGACTCGCTGGTATCTGGACTTGGACTTGTGTTGGTCTCCAGCACTGGTCTCGCCTAATATGGCTTATGGTCTTGGCTTTTGGATGTGGCTCGGTCTTGACTTGGTCTTGACTAGTCCTGGTCTTGGACTCAAACCTTGTTGGACTCTGTCTTGGACTTGGTCTTGACTAGTCCTGGTCTTGGACTCAATCCTTGTTGGATTCTGTCTTGGACTTGGTCTTGACTAGTCCTGGTCTTGGACTTGGCTCGAACTCAAATTTTTTTTGACTTGGTCTTGAATTTGGTCTTGACTGGTCCTGGTCTTGGCCTCAACAAAGGTGGTCCGCTTAGTTGTGCCTTCAGCCTCCATGTCTGAATCCTGAGCCGCTGGCGCCATCTAGTGGACACAATCTGACATTACATCATTTATACAATACAAAACACAGACTCAAGTGATGTGAGATATTACTGTTTACCTCGGGGGGGGGGGGGGGGGGGGGGGGGGG
>NC_048429.1:469323-471057 GCF_013103735.1 Etheostoma cragini
TAGGGTCAGCTCCACTAAGGGCCAGTCACGTGCAGGTTTTTAACATGCTTTCATTTAATAGAAAAAGTCAAATATCGGGACTGTATTACTGCATGTCTCATATAGCGTCTCACTCACAGTTTGGGATCATAAGCCCCAAAAAGGTGTTTAGCCATCAGAAAAAGTGGCAAAATCATTGAAAGAAAGGCCAAAAAACGCCCCAAAAAGGTACCTAAAACATTGAAAAGGCACCGAAAATGTCGATAAAAGCATTTAAAGAAATGTTGGGCAGAAGAAGAGAGAAAAACCTCGGAAAAAGAGACAAAAACTAGACGGGCCGAACTTTATTACGAACCTAAATTGAAATCAACAGTCAGACATTTAGGTTGTAACATGCTTTAATTTAATAGAAAAAGTCAAATATGGTGTCTTGTCTCATATAGAGTTCTCACTCACAGTTTGGGATCATAAGTCCCCAAAAAGGTCTTCAGCATCAGAAAAAAGCGGCAAAAACGTTGAAAAAAATTGCCAAAAAAGCGCCAAAAATGTTGAAAAAAAATGACCAACTACGCTTAAAGAAATGCCAAAAAATACCCAAGAAACGCTCAAAACATTGAAAGAAAACGCCCCAAAATGCTAGAAAACTTATTAGATGTTCTGCTACATTTTGTTGTAATCCAGCTCTCCTAAATGTGTCAGAAGTAGAATTGATTGTTAGGGACCTTCTGAGTCTGGTTTCAACCTCTTACCCCCAATGATCTTCTCATGAACTGAGAGTAATAAACCTTCAGTCACATTATGACTTATTTGTTATATACAAGATAACGGGTAAGCACACAAAGACATCACTGTGGTCTAAAGACCCCCCCCCCCCCCCCCCCCCCCCCCCCCCCCCCCCCTTTGTGGATAAATCTAGGGGTGTAAGAGCCAAAGAGTCAGACAGATTTGGGGGAGAGTCGTGTTAGCCTGACTCTGTATTTGTCTCTAGGATATCATATGTAATGAAATGGATTCACACATCCACATCTGAGATTTTGACTATATTGAATGAACCCTGAGACGGAGCAGGATTCAGCTCCCACAAGACCTGAGAGTCTCCACCGAGAGGAACCGACAATGAAACGCAACCACACGGGAGTTTGTTCCAGTTTATTTCATAACTCTTCTGCATAATATTATCAACACTTCAACAAACAGGATTACTTCTTGTTAAAAACACAGAGTAACGTTAACGGGGATGAAACACTAAAACCACTTAAACACAGAGAACACCAGAAGACTTTTGGCTTTTTTAAGACCAGTTTGGCAGCGTTGTGTTTTTGGGGAACGGTGTCGGTAAGGAGGTGCTCGATGGACGGAGGCAGCAAAGTCCACGGACTCCACCCAATAAGGGAACTACCTCCACGGCTCTGGGCAGAACACAACAACCCTGGATGGGTGGATGGATGGATGATGGATGGATGGGTCAATGTATGGATTGGTGGATGGGTGGATGGATGGATGATGGATGGTTGGATGGATGGATGGGTGAATGCATGGGTGGATGGATGGATGATGGGTGGATGGATGGATGATGGGTGGATGGATGGATGATGGGTGGATGCATGGGTGGTTGGATGGATGGGTGGATGATGGATGGTTGGATGGGTGGATGATGGATGGTTGGATGGGTGGATGATGGATGGTTGGATGGGTGGATGATGGATGGATGGATGGATGGGTGGATGGGTGGATGGGTGGATGGATGGATGGGTA
>NC_048429.1:471157-477793 GCF_013103735.1 Etheostoma cragini
CACATAGACACACACACACACACACACACACACACACGCACACAGAGACACACACACACACGCAGACAGACACACAGAGACACACACACACACACACAGACACACACACACACACAGACACACTAGGTTTTATAAATAGTTAGGCTTCCAGATAAAGAGTTAATTTGAAACAGACCAAAAGACATTATGAAAATGATTAAATCAACTCTAGTTTGGTGGATTTTCCATTTTTCCCTGTAAATAAGTAAATAAAAAAGAAGTAAAGACGTTTTTGCAAAAAACAAACGAAAGAATCAATAAGTGAACAATGACTACAAATGCACCTTCGTTCACTTTAAGCAGCAACAAAGGTAACACACGTCACATTCCTGTAGTTTTCAGAGACGCTCTGACGCGCCGACGGTCAGCCAATGGGAGAGTGGGAACCGCACAGCAAGATTTGCATAATCGGGGCTTCAAAGCAAGCAGCGCATTGAGCCAGTCACGCAGTTATTGGTGAACACCGGTATCGCAACCATGCCTGAACCAGCAGTGAAAGCAGCGAAGAAGGGCTCCAAGAAGGCGGTGACCAAGACCGCCGGCAAGAAGGACAAGAAGAGGAGAAAGACCAGGAAGGAGAGCTACGCCATCTACGTGTACAAGGTGATGAAGCAGGTCCACCCCGACACCGGCATCTCCTCCAAGGCCATGGGCATCATGAACTCGTTCGTGAGCGACATCTTCGAGCGCATCGCCGGCGAGGCCTCCCGCCTGGCTCATTACAACAAGCGGTCTACCATCACCTCTCGCGAGATCCAGACCGCCGTGAGGCTGCTGCTGCCCGGGGAGCTGGCCAAGCACGCCGTGTCCGAGGGCACCAAGGCCGTCACCAAGTACACCAGCTCCAAGTAGACCGGCTCCAAGTAGACCGTCCCGCCGCCTTAGTCCCACCAAACCAACGGCTCTTTTAAGAGCCACACACTGCTCCTTTAAGAGCAAAGTTCCATCTAATTAGGTTGTAATGAAAGGTATTACTCACCATAAATATTAGGTATGCTAATCTTTCCTGTATTTTAATTTATTTCTGATCAATCACATGCTCAATACTTAATGTATTAATTTGTATTTTCAATATGTTCATTCATTGCAACTCATTAAATACTTCTTTTAATATGGTTACTGTCTTTAGTTATGATTGCTAATATATCACATATGCTCACCTTTTTCGTATTATAACATGCTTAAATTTGAATTCTTTTTCAACATGTGCTTACTGTCTAATTTAGTTATTTTATTATAATTAACATTTCTTTTTTGAACAGAACTTACAGTCTAATCTTAAATATTTTTTTGGCACATGCTTAGTTTATTTTATTTTTTCAGTATATTTACATATTTCTAACACACAATTTTATTGAATCGTGCTTTAATTACTTGTTAAATGATATACATGGGGGTTGATTGTTGTGTAGTTTGGATGATGCTTTGGCAATATTGTTTTATTAAAGCCAACAAAGCCCATTTGAGTTGAATTATAGCGTTAATTGAGGATGTACTGTTGGTAGCGGCTGTATTTTATCGTGAATCATGGGGAGGTCATTTACAGTAATATGTAAATATAGTAATATAAACATGAGTTTGACCTTCCTGTCGTCTCCAGGTCGAAGTTTTCACACATTGTCCATGTGTTTTTTAATAAAATTCTGGGTTTTCTTTCAAAAAAAATGTCATAAATAACATGGATGGTTCCCTCCAACGCTCTTCGTGAGCAAAAATAAATGATCCGTTCACTGCTTTCCCTGAACGTGGGTGTTTTATTCCATTAAATGATGAAATTACGTTGAAAATAAGCTTCAAAAAGGGACAAAAAGGAATGGATGCTTTTTGTCAATGTCGGGTTTAGTGATGAGGGTTGAAAGACATAATTGTTGTGTATAGATTTGATAAACAAATCACATCCACATATACACAATATGTAAAGTTCTTGGCTCTCGGTCATGCGTTTTTAACATGAAATCCCATAGGGAGACATTTAATTTGCTCATGGCAAACACTCGATTCATTAGATTGTGTTAACAGATGGATAGATAGAAAGAAAGCCGTTTTGCTCATTAATCGCTCTGAGGGAGACGAGGTTCATCCACAGGGGAAATGGTTGTTTCATTCAGGAGGAAACAGGAAGAGAACGACGCTTTCACTCTGCAATTAACTAATTAATAATCTGCTCACATACCTGGACACTCGCTCTCAACCGGTCATTTTAATAATACATGTATGTTGTATTCTATTATTTCTTTATATTTGTATTCTGTGCTGTGTGATTGATTTTGCTGCTGAAACACTAGAATATCCCAATTTATTGGATCAATATCTATCTATCTATCTATCTATCTATCTATCTATCTATCTATCTATCTATCTATCCATCTATCTATCTATCTATCTATCTATCTATCTATCTATCTATCTATCTGTCTATCTATCTATCTATCATTTATGGTAAAGGTCTTTTAATAGCTAGAGGTTTTATTGGTTATTATTATTATTGTTATTTCTATTATTATTAATTATATTTAGAGTTATTACTCTATTTTCTTCATATTTTTGTAAGCTGCTGAAAACGGATGCTGGAAATGTCCATTTCCTTGCGAGAGTCATCCCAAAAGGATTAATTAAGAGAAATCTAAATCTATGTCTTGGAGTGTAAAAGACGTTGATTTAACTTATTGATCACCGATATTGTCGCTCATTGTACGTTTTGTGTAGCCGTGCTTAATGAAACCAGATAGCATTCAACAATAACAACCTTGGTCAGCACCAGAGATGTTGTTTTGGGAATACTGAGGGTAATTCCCCGTCTATTATTAATATAAAAATATAAAAACATTTGCTGCTGCATCTGCAGAAAGGCTTTTTACTTTCTCGAACCAACAGACAATATTTCATTATATTACTCTTTATCTAACCTGCATTTTATTCTCGTAAAATAAAATTGCCCTTCTCTAACTCTTTAAAAAATACCTTGTAAATACATATTACAAATACAGCAACTTTAAAACTACTTCAGTAAACCCTTGTGTGTGGTTATGTGTCAAATGTGTGTATAATTTATCTCGTGTTCTGGTTTTTCTCGCTTTCCTTTGTTTGAATCCTGATGTTTCTTGTGCCAACGTTTTGAATATCCTGAACCAGTTTGAACCGGTTACAACCGGTAAGAGGAAAAGAAGAAGGAAGGCTGAGGCTGCCTGTCTTCAACTACGTCCGCAGAAGGGCTGAGGAAAACGGGAACTAGACTTGTAGATTTTATAAACTGCTCCTATCTTGTTGTACGGGATAATGAAACTGTAAAATATTAAAAGATGTATTGAATTAATCAGTCACACAGGGTTGAGTTTAAATCTTAACAGTGGTTTTTAACCGGAAATGCGGCAGTTCGCTTGTAAAGAGTAGGAGGAAACCTGGCGGGCGGGGCTGAGGCTGCCTGTCTTCAACTACGTCCGCAGAAGGGCTTTATATGTCAACGCTCTCCGCTGTTGGTCATCAGTTATCAAACCTGACTCTGAGAAAATGTCCGGAAGAGGAAAAGGCGGGAAAGGACTCGGGAAAGGAGGCGCCAAGCGTCACCGGAAGGTTCTCCGTGATAACATCCAGGGCATCACCAAGCCCGCCATCCGCCGTCTGGCTCGCCGCGGCGGCGTGAAGCGGATCTCCGGTCTGATCTACGAGGAGACCCGCGGCGTGCTCAAGGTCTTCCTGGAGAACGTGATCCGTGACGCAGTGACGTACACCGAGCACGCCAAGAGGAAGACGGTGACCGCCATGGATGTGGTGTACGCTCTGAAGAGGCAGGGCCGCACCCTGTACGGCTTCGGAGGATAAATGACGACCACGTGATACAAATACAACCCAACGGCTCTTTTAAGAGCCACTCACTTCTTCTTAAAGAGCTTGGTGAATTCAATATCTTTTTGAAACTATAAATTTAATATAAAATTGCACAATTTACATTAGGCGTGTGTGCGCGTTTGCGTGTATGTGGATATATAAAGTTGCTGTCTGTGTAGGAAAACATTGGAGTGCAACAAGCAGGTTGGATACCCCTGTATATGTACTAAATGGTAGCCAACTGGAAGATTATGTTACTGTCATGAACGATGTTTTGAGATTAATTAAATTAGCGCTAAAATAAACTGAGCTGAACTGCTCTGTGTGTGTGACGCGTTGCTGGCGGAAAAGGAGTATAGCAACGATAGGCTCAAAACGGTTGCCGTTTCTTTCTGTTTGTGTAAGATAAATAGATGGCCTTTATTATTAGACCCATGGTCCATGTAACATAGCAAGCTCGTGCTTTCTCTAAAGGTTAACTTCAGACAACATTGAGGATTAATTACGTCATGAAATCAACCTGCGCATGGCTGCTTTCAGGTGATTACTCCAAAAGTGGGCCTGTACACGAAAAATCACTGTTCCCTGACCGGGAATCGAACCCGGGCCGCGGCGGTGAGAGCGCCGAATCCTAACCACTAGACCACCAGGGAAGGTTAAAGGGTGAGTCACTGACATCGGGAGTGAGGAAGATGCCACTGGTTACTATAGAAAATATGTTACTTTCTTATATTTCTGTCTGTAGATTATATAATTTATCTAAATAGATACACAAAAGTCAGCATTATATATTATATGGTATAGTAACATTATACTGAAACCTTACAGGCTTTTAACCCGCATTTTGTCCTATATCAATGTTCTTTTTAATTCCCCAAAATAACATGATTGATTCCACCCAACGCTCTTTGCCAAGTACAAATCTCTACTTTCATTAATTTTGGGGCGTCTAATTCAATTTTATAGCATTAGAAGACAAATTGAAGTGAAGCTCATTTTAATCTGTTGTTTTGTAAATGCAGAAACCATTTGGGAGTATCAACCCTCATGTTGTCCTCATGTTGTCCCCATGTTGTCTTCATGTTGTCCCCATGTTGTCCTCATGTTGTCCTCATGTTGTCCTCATGTTGTCCTCATGTTGTCTTCATGTTGTCCTCATGTTGTCCTCATGTTGTCTTCATGTTGTCTTCATGTTGTCCTCATGTTGTCCTCATGTTGTCCTATATCAATGTTCTTTTTAATTCCCCAAAATAACATGATTGATTCCACCCAACGCTCTTTGCCAAGTACAAATCTCTACTTTCATTAATTTTGGGGCGTCTTATTCAATTTTATAGCATTGTAAAACAAATGGAAGTGTTTTTGAAATAGTATTAAGTAAAAGTTGACATATTCCAGTCTGTGATTATCATCAACATCCATTCCTTTAATTTTTGTTTAAGTGTTGAAAACATCAAAATGTACAAACATTGAAAAGTGTTGAAAAGGAACATAAAACAAAGAAAAAGTTAAACATCAATTATAAAGAATCAAAAGTGTAGATCATCAATTTTTACGGCAAGACAACACAAGAGTTAATATTTTTATTAAAACCATAAATGTACACATCAAACTGGCTGAGTCAGAGATAATGTTGAGCAATGTGCAGGTTGGACTCCAAAACTGGAGGATTATGTTACTGCTATGAACGCTATTTTGTGATTAAATCATGTTGAAATAGTTTCCATAAATAGCTGAACTGCTTTATAGCAGAGTGAGAGCTTTTGTTCACCCTCTGCATGCATCGCATGGATATGGACTAATTGCGTAATGAGCTCAATTAATCTTTGCTGCTTTCAGATGAACCCCATTACCCGACACTGGAGATAATCCTGAAAAATCATAGTTCCCTGACCGGGAATCGAACCTGGGCCGCGGCGGTGAGAGCGCCGAATCCTAACCACTAGACCACCAGGGAAGGATGCTTACACAGGAAAAGGACAGTAAACGTTATACAGAAACATAGGCTTTTACTCATGATGATCAATCTTTAGTAAACTCAATTCCTATATTAAGGTCTGTAGATTATTTTACGGATGTATTTTAAATACACCATCAAGTTAGAATCATGTAATGCATAGTAACAATTCTCATTAAACTTAAATATTTTGATAGTTAAATTGCAAGAGGCTCATTTGTCACTGCAGATACTCCTTTAGATGCTATTTTTATTGTTTATTGAGTTCACAATCAGGTATACTTTATTGACAATAAGGGTAATTCTGTTACAGCACAAAGTGTAGAAACATCAAGTTTGAAATATAGTGTGGACACGTACGGTGTTTATCGTTTGAGTTGGTTGTTGATCGCTGTTTGACTGGCAAGACATGAATGTCCCTTTGTGGGATAATATAAAATAATGAATGCTAAACAAAACTAGTGCATCATCACACATGAATAGAGCTCAATGATGATTAAAACTGATAGGAGGTGTACGCAATATAATTTATATTGTTTATCCGCTAAATGTCTTAAAGTGGACTATACAGTATAGGTACCGAGCGTATGTGGGTAACAGCAATGGAGTGTATTTGTAATTTCCCGTTGAGGGATAATGAGGTTTACATTATTATATGGAAGTGCAATCCAAAGGATAACAGCTCTGAGAAGGAGGTGGTGGCTCTTAAAAGAGCCGTTGTGTGGTTTTGAGCAGTTCGGTCAGTCTAAGCCCTCTCTCCGCGGATGCGGCGGGCCAGCTGGATGTCTTTGGGCATGATGGTGACCCTCTTGGCG
>NC_048429.1:477893-479300 GCF_013103735.1 Etheostoma cragini
TTTATAATCAAAGCTAGAGTGATGTCTTAGCTAATTGAGTCCTGACGTTTGGACCCTCCAAGTGGGATTCGCAACAATATATATATGTGTCAAAGATATATATATATATTTATAACTTTATATACTATACAGCTATTTTCGCTGATACTGTCTGCATCTGGGTAGTTATCAAAACTAGTATATATAGAATAGTAAATTAAGTTACAAGAACGAATGCATCTTAGTTAATAATGGGTGTAACTACAAAATATTTCAGTAAAAAAGTAAAACAATTAAGTAGTTGGCTTTTTGTGACACCCACTTTTTCAACAAAGCTGTGTACTAGATGAATATTACAGTACTAGTAAGTTAAAGTGGAAATAGCACGTGGAGTGAAGGTTTAAATGGCAGAAGTGCAGGTGTAGTATATTTTATACTTGGTTAATGACCTTTGGTTTAATTGTTGTAGTAGTAATGATAATGATAATCCATAAAGGTTTTACTGTTTGATATAACATATATACTATATAATAGATATAGACATTTGTGATTATATATTCAACATGTGTAACTCATTAAATGATCTACACTACAGGATGTTGATGATAATAACCGACTGGAATATGTCAACTTTTACTCAATACTATTTCAAAAACACTTCAATTTGTTTTACAATACTATAAAGTTGAATAAGACGCCCCAAAATTAATGAAAGTAGAGATTTGGACTTGGCAAAGAGCGTTGGGTGGAATCAATCATGTTATTTTGGGGAATTAAAAAGAACATTGATATAGGACACCATGGGGACAACATGAGGACAACATGAGGACAACATGAGGGCAACATGAAGACAACATTAAGACAACTTGAAGACAACATGAAGACAACTTGAAGGCAACATGAGGACAACATGAGGGCAACATGAAGACAACATGAGGACAACATGAAGACAACATGAAGACAACATGAAGACAACTTGAAGACAACATGAGGACAACATGAAGACAACATGAAGACAACATGAAGACAACATGAAGACAACATGAGGACAACATGAAGACAACATGAGGACAACATGAAGACAACATGAAGACAACTTGAAGAGAACATGAAGACAACATGAGGACAACATGAAGACAACATGAGGACAACATGAAGACAACATGAAGACAACATGAGGACAACATGAAGACAACATGAGGACAACATGTGGGTTAATACCGCAACGCTTTACACATTTACAAAACAACAGTTTAAAATGAGCGGGACGTTTGAATTTTCAAATACCTTTTGTCCAATGGCTGATCTGCTCTAGCCCGCGAAAACTTTGGACCAATCAGCGTCGCCGGCTCGCCGGCTCTGGCTATATAAGCAGAGACTGTCGCTCTGGAGTCACAGCTACATTTCGTTCGCAAAGTGAAGCAGAAT
>NC_048429.1:479400-491870 GCF_013103735.1 Etheostoma cragini
GTATCTAAATATAATCATAATATCTGAGTATAATTTCTCACAAGAGATCACAACATTGTAGTATATTTTCCCACAATATATATACATTTAAAACTTTCTATTCTATACAGCTATTTTCACTGATACTGTCTGCATCTGAGTAGTTAAAACTAACACTTGCTGTGTGCGGCAATTGATTGGGATCAATACAAATCTGTACGTACATACTAAATTATAAGATAAATCTACAGCTGAATTAAACATTGGAAAGGCAATGACTTTTCCACCATAAAGTCACAATGAACTTTTTAGTGTGTTTGCAGACGCCAAACTAACCTTTGTTTTGTAAAGATATAATTGCAGGAGCTGACTGTTTTTGCTTTTAGTCTTTATCAAACATCTCTTCTCACCCTTAAACTTGTTTTGGTGAACTTCTGATGTATTTTAAAGCATTTAGGAGAGGAATTACAAGGAAAAGACTCGCAGCAGTGCCCCATTCGGCAGTAGTTTTGGGAGGTTTAAAGGCTTCCCAATTAAAATAAAAACATATGTTAACCTTTAACTGACTTGTATATGAAGATAAAGTACTTCGCTATTAGATCCAATACAATTTAAAGTTTCTTTGTCCCTCCAGATGTGTATTTTATACATTTATTGGTGAAGAGAAAACACAAGTGGCAGAGTATTCCTGCTGCACTGGTGAGCCGCAGGCTGGGTTGAGTCTCCACGGTTCTCATGGTGTGTTTGAGTGACGATTTTTCAGTTGAACACTTTTTTGAAATAAATACATGTATGTGTATTTATTCATGTCTATACATGTATGTGTATTTATTAAGCCATTAAAAAAGGAAAATATAACAACAGTATTCTAACTCAGTAGGCGGTATAATCGGATGCATGAATAAGGAAGAAAATTGCCAATTATAAATAATGAGCTGAGATACAAAACGAACTATAAAAGTATGTACAATTGTTTTTATATATATATATATATATATATATATATATATATAGATTCTTGATTCCGAAGGAAATGTTTGGCATCCAGTAACAAGACAACCGTAACACAACAAACACATATACATTACACATGTATGCACATACAACATACACACACGTATATGCACATGCATTACACATAAATAGGAAAATAAAAATCACTCATAGAAATGCAATGGCCATGATAAGGTGATGCTATTGTAGACTGTGTGTAATGATGAGTAGTAGTGCAGTAGTTCATGATAAAATATTGACTATGACTGTAAAATATAAACATTATAGATATGTTAAACTATGTACACTATAGCTGTATTGTACAAATATAAAATAACGTCATTGGAAAACGGCTCTTTATGGCATTTGGGTGGCTCTTAAAAGAGCCTTTTTGATGGGTGCAGTAGACTTTGTGTTTACTTCTTCGCTGGTTTCTTGGCTGCGGTCTTCTTTGCGGGTTTGGCGGCTTTAGGCTTGACGACCTTCTTGGCGGCTTTCTTGGGGGTGACGGCCTTCTTGGGCGCAGCTGCCTTCTTGACCACCTTCTTTTTGGGGCTCTTCGTGGCCTTCTTGACCGGTGTCTTCTTCGCTGCTGCGGGCTTCTTCGCCTTCTTGGGTGTTGCCGCCTTTGCCTTCTTGGCGGCGGCTGCTGGTCTCTTAGCGGCGGGGGCGGAGGGCTTCTTCGCTGCCGGCTTCTTGGCTTTGACTGCGGGCTTCTTCGCCGCTACCTTCTTGGGCTTTTCCGCAGGCTTGGCGGCCTTGAAGGACCCGGATGCACCGATACCTTTGGTCTGGGTGAGGGCTCCCTTGACGAGCAAAGCCTTCACGGCGCGCTTGATGAGGGCGGATTTGTGCTCGACGTCGAAGCCCTGAGAGCCCAGCTCCTTCTTCAGAGCAATGTAGGAAATACCTTTGCGGTCCTTGGAGGCGGTGACGGCCTTCAGGATCAGCTCGGCGGCACCGGGACCCGTCTTCTTGGCCGGCTTGGCTGCTTTCTTCTTGGGTGCCTTGGTGGCCGGGGCCGGGGCGGCGGGTGGAGCGACTGGAGCGACTTCTGCCATTGTGTTTTCAGAGTTATCTACTCGGGTAAGTCTGCGATGACTGATGGAGAACTCCCAGCTAAGACTGGTACTTAAACACACCATGAGAACCGTAGAGAGTCAACCCCGGTCTGCCGCTCAGCACTGCAGCAGGAAAATTGTGTCACTTGTGTTTTCTCTTCAACAATAAACGTGTAAAATACACATCTGGAGGACGAATTAAAATGTGAAATTTAGTGGAACTCATAGCGAAGAAGTTTATCTTCATATGTAGGTCACATAAAGCTTCATAGATGTTTGTTTTTTGATTGGGAAGCCTTTAAACCTCCAAAAAACCCTGCCGTGTAAGGCACTGCTGCGGGTCTTTTCTTTGTTATTTCTCTTCTAAAAGCTTTAAAAAACGTAATAAGTTCACTAAAACTAGTTAGATGGGGAGAGGATAGGTTTGTTTAAAGACTCAACATAAAAACAGTCAGCTCTTGCTATTATATCTTTAGAAAACAGGGGATAGTTTGATGTCTGCAAACACACTCAAAAGTTCCTTGGGACTTCACATCTGCCATGATTGAAGGTCAGTGTGCAGAATAAGTTTTATTCTGCTGTTGATTTTTTTTCAATACTTGAGACAATCTGAAAGTACTTAAGTAGGCTTTACAGCCAATGCACATAACATTTACGCTTTATTTAACTTTTGCCATTTACTTTGGGCAGATCTGTTCTGCAGCCAACCCAGTCAGCTGTGGCCCAAGGCCTGGATGAAGTTGGAGCGGATTACATTGCTCAGTTAAAACATCATATATATTTACTTGGATACCGATTAAAGTGTATATTATGTAGCTTTAATATATATAAGCCTGGCACAGATCTTTGTATACTGAGGTCTTTTAGAGCTATCTCCTCTTTTCACCAGTTTGAGATGCCTTTTCATAATTATTTGCACACAAGCAATTAAAATGACATTCATATTTGATGCTTAAACTTGATTTTTATTTATTTTTGATTATTTGTTTGTGTGTATGTATATGTATGTACACATACAGTATGAATGTATGTGTGTACATATGTGTATGTATTTGTATATACTGTTTGTATATTATTTACTTATTTATTTTATTTTTTCTCAACTGACTATATTAATAACCATAACTGTTTATTGTCTGATATTTACTGGTTGGAAAGGGAAGGATATGGGTGATTTTGGTGTGATGGAGAGCTTTTGTTTTTGTGTATGTTTATTTTATTATTTTTATGTCCCCTCAAGTAGTTTTGTTAACGGGCTTGTCTAATTGTGAATGTACTCTATTTTTTTGCCTTCCGTTGAAAACGCGACGTCACACATCAACGGGTTATTCTTCATAAAGGAATTTCCATTGTATATCTTTTTTTAATATACGCCTAGTGACAGTTTCATGGTTTCATTAAGTTCTGTAAACCTGATAAAAGAAATATTAAGTCCCAGTCTCTGAAATGAAGTCAGCAAGTATTTCTTCACTAAAAGACTCACTCAGAACTAGAAAGCCTTAATTGTCATGAAAGAAAAGGACACAAACACAGGGTTTAGATCGCAGAGAGCAACGATGACACCAGCGATAAGGTGGGAAGAACTCTCAATGAGAAGTCATGATTTAAACACAGGCAGTTTGGGGTCCTTCCTCTCATGGAGGGGCAGCTTGTTCCACAGTTTGGGGGCCACAGCAGAAACAGCTTGGTCTCCCCTGGACTTTAAGTGTAGTGTTTTGGGACCCCTGAAATAGACTGATCAGCCGACCTCAGTGACATGAAGGGGACATAAAGATCTGAGACATGTGTGCCAAAGCCATGACTTAAAATTGAATCTGCCCCTTGTGTGTCCAAGTTTCTTGACAGGTCATTCTATCTTAGCTGAAAAAGGACATCTTGTCTCTTTGGATAGGCTGTGGTCTCGACCTGGGACGCGGGTCCTGGGACCTGGCTCCGGGGACCTGGGACCTGGGACCTGGGACCTGGCTCCGGGGACCTGGGACCTGGGTCCTGGGACCTGGCTCCTGGGTCCTGGGTCCTGGGTCCTGGGACCTGGCTCCAGGGACCTGGCTGCTGGGACCTGGGACCTGGCTCCTGGGTCCTGGGACCTGGGTCCTGGGTCCTGGGACCTGGCTCCTGGGACCTGGGACCTGGGTCCTGGGACCTGGGACCTGGCTACTGGGACCTGGGACCTGGCTCCTGGGACCTGGCTCCTGGGACCTGGGACCTGGGACCTGGGACCTGGGTCCTGGGACCTGGCTCCTGGGACCTGGGACCTGGCTCCTGGGACCTGGCTCCTGGGACCTGGGACCTGGCTCCTGGGACCTGACTCCTGGGACCTGACTCCTGGGACCTGGGTCCTGGGACCTGGGACCTGGGACCTGGGTCCTGGGACCTGCTATGATAAACACAGCTCTAGGCCAATGTCAGGCTCCACGTCATCTTTTCTTGGTGGGAGAATGCAAAGTCACAACATATCCAGTTGTCTCCTACAAAGGGGTCACACTGAGGACAGATACAGGATCCCAAATACTCTGAGAGGCATTGAAGATCTTATTATGAATACTTGATATGTAAATCATTGGTTAAATGTAATTTTCCCATTACAATGTTCATATTGTAATATAATAACATAATACTATTTATCCCAGTATCCTTTGCACTATGCTCCATATTTAAATAATTGTATTGATGTCTTCATTGCACTCATGCCTCTATATTGTTCTGTTTAGAGTCTGTATATATTAGTTTGTATATATTGTGTATATATTAGTGTGTATATTTTTGTTTTGGTTGTTTTGTATGTGTAAGCACAGTGTGAGTAACGATGCTCCTAAGAAAAATTACTCGTATGTGTCCTGATATCTGGCAAATAAAGCTGGTTCTGGTTCTGGTTCTGGTTCTGAAATGTGCGCTCTGTTCTTTGTTCCAGTTAAAAGCCGAGTGTCAGCATTGTGGACCAGCTGCACCCGTGTGAGGGAGGCTTCACTAACACCAAAATAAAGTGCATTACAATAGTCCAGGTAAGTTGTGATAAAGGTGCGATGAAGACACTCAAAATCATTACAACATGCATAACTGTCTTCACCTTGGACAACAGCCTTAGCTGATATAAACAGGATTTGACAAATGAGTTGACATGTTTCATTTAGTTTAAAATCACTGTCCATGTTCACCCCGAGGTCGGTAAGGTCGGAGGTTGTCACTGCCCAACGGGAGGAGAGTGCAGATGTGAGATGCGCATGCTCAGATTTAAACAGTTTACTACATAAGATTCATTCTAAAATTTGGGAAATCCATGAAATAAAAAAGTTTTCTCATTACAAACAATAATAGAAGATGGGAATCATTTCAAAAACGTTGTTTGCTCAGAACACCATTACACTGACCTGGGGTCTTTGCGACGGCGGTCTTCTTGGCGGCAGCTGGTTTCTTAGCAGCGGCGGCGGCCTTTTGGCCTTTGTTGTGTTTGATGCTAACTTGTTGCTAAGCTAGCAGTGAACCAACTTGGTTAATTAGGTCCATTTTTACTGTGTTGACGTTACAGAAGTCTCTCGTTAGCATCTCGGAGGCTACTTCAGACGTTACAGAAGTCTCTCGTTAGCATCTCGGAGGCTACTTCAGACGTTACAGAAGTCTCTCGTTAGCATCTTAGAGGCTACTTCAGACGTTACAGAAGTCTCTCGTTAGCATCTTAGAGGCTACTTCAGACGTTACAGAAGTCTTCAGTTTAAACGTACGTTATGTACACTCTGCAGCCAGATTGTTTCCATGATGATTAAGCGTAGTTAGCATTCGACTCCCTCACACCAACCCTAGCTTGTAAAGAATTCAATAGATCATATCTGTCATTTAGCGTTAGCATACACGAGGCCGCTCATTATCCCCACAGAAAAGGTAATTAAAAAATGATATCTGTAACATATTGTATTATTGATAATACTGGACTAGATAAACATTAGGAGTTGTGTGGTGTGCTTCAAATTATGGAAGACCAGATGCTATATATACTATATACTATGTATTATACTATGTTATGAACACGGATGAAGTGTGCAAACAAGTGCTCACTGAACTAAGAAGAAGATCTCTGGACAATAAAACAGCTCTTTCCTCTGAACTTGTGATGTATTGCACTTTTAGAGACTTTATACACTTTACTAGACCTTTTGACACTGATACATTTTTATAGTAAGACACACATTAAAACAACACATAAGCACACACAGAGACACTACTATAACAACAAAGACAATCATTATTCTTTATTATGGCAGCATATTTGATTACTTGGTGATATTTGGAGAAGGATTTGATAGATAATTAGTAATGTTATATTTAAGTGAGCACTTGCTGGGACTTGTGCACGGCTTGATTCCATATATGCACATAAGGAATAAACCAGATAACAGACAAGTTCTGGCTTCAATCTTTATTAAGATGCTCAAAATTCATAACAAGAATTTCCATACCAGGACCAGTTCTTGTTGCAGCAGGCTGCATGTTGTGGCAGGTGACCACTAGATGGAGGTATTAGTTCTGTAATACTACATGCATTTCTGATTTATTAGAATTAGGCTCAATAATATGTATCAAGGCATCCAGTTGTTTATATTTCTACTTGATATTTATAAACTTTGTGCAACTGTAACAGAATTACCCTTCGGGGATCAATAAAGTATTTCTAGTATCTAAACAAGTATTTGCAGTAATAAATGAGACTGTAAAGATGAATTCCCCCTTGGGATTTATCTATCTATTATTTTTATATTTTATATTTCATGGGAATTGTTACTATGTTTTATATGATGCTAACTTTTGTGTGGGTGTATTTGAAAAATAATCTCGAGACGGAAATATAAAAAGTAAGTTTTCTATAGCTTGATTCCTATGCGTAAAAACTAGTTAGATACAACAATGGATGTTGATGATAATCACAGACTGGAATATGTCAACTTTTACTCAATACTATTTCAAGAACACTTCCATTTGTTTTACTATGCTATAAAATTCAATAAGACGCCCCAAAATTAATGAAAGTAGAGATTTGTATTTGCAATAGAGAGCGTTGGAAATCAAAGTTAGTTGTGAGTACTATATGATATGTCTCTTCATAAGCGGCGATTTGCATCCTTCCCTGGTGGTCTAGTGGTTAGGATTCGGCGCTCTCACCGCCGCGGCCCGGGTTCGATTCCCGGTCAGGGAACTAGCATTTTTCAGGATTTGACCAGTGTTGGAGTGAAAAGGTTAATGTTGCTCATCTGGTGTCTCTGCGCGGTGCCTCATAGGTGACAACTTAGGTCATGTGAAAACTACTTTTCTGTGTCTTTGCTTAAGGTAACTAGTTACTAGTTACTCCACTACATTCATCTGACTTCTTTAGTTACTTTAGTAATTAGTTACTTTCCACATTAAGATTCCTGCACACAGAACACATGCAGTTTGATTTGGGGAATTACTAGAATTGTTGGATCTAGATCTACTTTATCTGTAAAGTGTCTCGTGATAACTTTTGTTATGATTTGATACTATAAATGAAATTGAATTGAATTGATTATACAGTAACCATAGCAACGATATAACGGCTACAGGTCCAGCTGAGATGATGATGTCATAAATCAGATGAGATGATGATGTCATAAATCAGCTGGTTGGATCCTTTACTCTTTCTAACGGGAGGAAAGTTCTTTACTTTTAGTACTTTAACTACATTTTCTTACATACTTACATACTTACACACTTTTACTGAAGGTACATTTGCTGAACTTTATAGTATTTTCATGGTATTTTGCAGTATGGTATTACTTCTTTTACTGCAGTAAAGGATCTGAAGGAAATAATACTTCTTCCACCTCTGCTGGTTTTACTCACTCTCCTTTCAGACTTTTGTTGTTGTATTTGGTTGTAAATGTTTTGTTTGTGTGTTTAAGGATCCCACCCTGGCAGTTATTTAACCAAAAATATATATCTTGAATATGTTATTTGAGTCCTTGTGCAGGCGTCTTGAACTAAATGCATCATTTGAATCATTTGGTTTTCAATGAACAATAGTTTATAAAATGAGTCCTAGTTGGTGTAGTGCAGGTGAATTGTTCTGTCAAGCAGGAGTTATTACTTTCTCGGCTTTACTGAGGAATCTGATAAAGAAATGCATCGGTTGCTTGAATACTTCTTGTAACTCTGTCCTTTCCCATCTGATTGACCCGAGGTCCAGTCCCATTTATGGGATCACTGGTATAGCTGTCTTATTTATTTGGTGTATCTGTGTCTTTTTTGTTGTTGTTTTTATGGGCCATGAGTCTGATAATAAAGGCTATCTATCTATCTATCTATCTAGTGTTGACATAGATGGATAGATAGATAGTGTACAGAGTGTACAGAGTGAGATAATCTGGGACCTGAGGAAGTTAGGGGCCGCTGTGTCCTCACAGTGTTACATCTACCTGTCTAACACACCTGAGATTGTCATAGCTATGATCTAAATGTGGTTGGATCTGAAATAAATCTGCTACACAGCGTCAGGAAGTGTAGAAATGTGGAACTCAGCCAGTGGCCTACATCCCGACATGATCCCAAAACAACGTCTCAGGGAAACAGAATTTCTCAAGTCTCTGAACAATCATGTATTCTCACTTTCATTGTCTTTTAAGTGAACTTCAGTTGTATTTTAAAGCATTTGGGAGAGAGATTACTTTCAGTGTAAAGACCCGCAGCACTGCCTCACACGGCAGTAGCTAGGAGCTATGAAGACCTAAGTACTATAATGAATATAATGTATGCATAAACATAATAAAAGCATGATATATATTAAAGCAATACATTGACACGTTACATGTTATCATGGCATAGATATATACATATCTATGTACAATCATATGATGTTGATCACTCCAACTGTATACAGGCCTTGGGCCACATGAACAGCTTACACTGGGTTAGGGTTAGTAAATAGAACAAAATTAATACGATATTCCTTTCATGTGCATTCACTTTAATGACTGAAAAGTACTTTTTGATCGTGTCACCTCTAAGATAAAGGTAAAGCAGAATAAAACAAATGGCACACAGTGGCTCTCCAACATGGCAGCTGGGAAGTCCCAAGGAACTTTTGAGTGTGTTTGCAGGTGCCAAACTAACCCATGTTTCCCACGAATATAACAGCTGGAGCGGATTGTTTTTACGTCAAGTCTGTAAAGAAACATGTCCTCTCACTAACTAAGGGGTTTTAGTGAACTCGCGGTGTATTTTAAAGAATTTAAGAGAGAAATTACAAGGAAAAGACCCGCAGTAGTGCCACACGCGGCAGTAGTTATGGAAGGTTTAAAGCCTTCCTTATCGATAAAACAACACCTGCAACGCTTAATTGGACTTATATGTGAAGAGAAGCTCCTTCGCTATCATTTCCCTTACATTTAACACTTTAGTTGTCCCTCCAGATGTGTATTTTACACATTTATTGGTGAAGAGAAAACACAAGTGGCAGAGTATTCCTGCTGCCGTGGCGAGCGTCAGGCCGGGTTGAGTCTCCACGGTTCTCATGGTGTGTTTAAGTGTCTGTCTTCGCCGTGGGTTCAGCACCAGTCACCACAGACTACTCGACGAGCTTATTTGACAGTACAATGGCAGAAGTTGCTCCAGCAGTCGCACCGGCCCCGGCGAAGGCCCCCAAGAAGAAAGCAGCCAAGCCGGCCAAGAAGACCGGACCCGGCGCCGCCGAGCTGATCCTGAAGGCGGTCTCCGCCTCCAAGGAGCGCAAGGGCACCTCCTTCGTGGCTCTGAAGAAGGAGCTGGCCGCCAAAGGCTACGATGTGGAGCACAACAATGCCCACATCAAGCGCGCCATCAAGTCCTTGGTGCTGAAGGGAGCTCTCACGCAGACCAAGGGAACCGGAGCGTCCGGGTCCTTCAAGGCCACGAAGCCTGCGGAGAAGCCCAAGAAGGTAGCGGCGAAGAAGCCCGCAGCCAAAGCGAAGAAGCCGGCAGCGAAGAAGCCCGCCGCCGCCGCCTCCGCCGCTGCTAAGAAACCAGCTGCCGCCAAGAAGACCGCCGTCGCAAAGAAGCCAAAAGCGGCCAAGGCAACCCCCAAGAAGGCGAAGAAACCTGCCGTCAAGAAGGCTACGAAGAGCCCGAAGAAGGTGGCCAAGAAGGCGGCGTCCCCCAAAAAGGCAGCAGCCAAGAAGGTGGCGCCCAAGAAAGTCGCTAAGAAGGTCGTTAAACCCAAAGCGGCAAAACCCGCGAAGAAAGCTGCAGCCAAGAAACCAGCGAAGAAGTAAATTCTTCACGTCTGAACGTACTCAACCAACGGCTCTTTTAAGAGCCACCCAAATCCGCCAAAAAGAGCCATTTTCCCTAATTTATGAATTTTGTGTGTGTGTGTGTGTTTGTGTGTGTGTGTGTTTGTGGTTGTTTGTGTGTGTGTGTGTGTGTGTGTGTGGTTGTTTTAGCGAGTTATTGATGTATTGTAAAATGGAAATCTATTACAGAGAACCAACCTTTTAATTATTTTTTAAACCTTGTGTTGTCTTCGCGTCAAAATTGGAAATCAACACTTTTGTTGACGTTTTTTAAACAATGTTTTTGTACCTTTATCAACACTTGTGGATTTTTCTTCAATGTTTGTCACTTTTTTGACGTTTAACACTACGTAACACTAACTTATTAACTTTAGTTTTACAGTTATTTGGGGGAATTTATGGTCAAAAAAACTCATTTATAGGGAATTATACCTAATGTTTGAGTTAGAAAAGCAGAAATTAGGAATTATTGAGACTAAAATGAAAGGAATGGATGTTGATGATAATCACAGACTGGAATATGTCAACTTTTACTCAATACTATTTCAAAAACACTTCCATTTGTTTTACAATGCTATAAAATTGAATAAGACGCCCCAAAATTAATGAAAGTAGAGATTTGTACTTGGCAAAGAGCGTTGGGTGGAATCAATCATGTTATTTTGGGGAATTAAAAAGAACATTGATATAGGACACCATGAGGGTTAAACATGGCAAAGATGTCTTAATGGGATTTTATGTAATGCATATAATTAAAGGGGGATAGTTGGTTACAACACCATGCAATAGAGGGTTAAACTTATATAATTTCATAATAACCTCATACTTGTATATAGTTGCTGTCAGCAGCTGGGCTCCGTGTTGCCCCCCCTCTTTTTCTTCTTGTTCTTCTGCACTACTTACATTTTTATAATTTTTATATTTGATATTTTTATATATACCGTGTTGACACTCTAAAGGTTTTGCTTCAATCTCGTTGCACATGTTCTGCATTTGTGTATAATGACAATAAAGACTTTCTATTCTCTTCTTAACACGAGGACAGGATACGCAACTAAAAGTAAGAATCTAAGACAGATATGTGTGTAATAAAGGTTAAAAATGTGCAATAAAACATGACAAATGTCATGGTAGACATGGAAAAGTAAATTGTTAACATCGATGTAAACAGGATTGTAAATCTATCAAATAATGTCATATATATATACATATATATATATATACATATATATATATACATATATATATATACATATATATATATATACATACATAGTATACATATATAATAACAAACTGGTAGTAAAAACTTATGAAAAGGTAATGTAATAATATAGTAAATCAAGTGCTGTGTAAAATAGTTGAAATCAAATAATGTATTACACTTAATGGTTAAACAACGTACAGACACACAAACACTCAAAGACACACACACAGACAGACACACAAACACACACAGACAGACACACAATCACACAAAGACACACACACACACACACACACACACACAGACAGACACACAATAACACAAAGACACACACACAGACAGTTTTGAGCAGTTTACAACATTAACTTAGATGTGATTAATTCATCTGAAGTTAAATTCCATTTCATTCTTACAAATTTAAACTGTTTCATATCGATGCATATGATCTTAGCAGTCATAACCCTTATTAAAAATATTATAACACATTTCCTCAACGTGTTATGCTATGCTGATAATTATTATTTCTTTTTGTGCTTCATTTTATTTTTTAAAACTTTATTTAATTATATTATTCTACGTTATTATTACACTTTACGTTTTAACTGCTGGTAAACACAACTCACACCCTTCTGTGAAGGCAAGTCCCGAAGACTGCAGGACGGTGACGTAGAGTTCTCTGATTGGTCGACCGCACTGCTGTGCCTGACCAATCAGCGACCAGATGATCGCTATATAAGCCGGGCTGTTTTGTCATCGAGTTATTCTGCTCTCTGCTTCTCGCAACTATAAAACTCAATCAACTACTTGTAAAAGATGTCTGGACGGGGCAAAACCGGAGGAAAGGCCAGAGCAAAGGCCAAGACCCGCTCCTCTCGTGCCGGTCTTCAGTTCCCCGTCGGCCGTGTCCACAGGCTCCTGAGGAAGGGTAACTACGCCCAGCGTGTCGGTGCCGGCGCC
>NC_048429.1:491970-496667 GCF_013103735.1 Etheostoma cragini
GTAGAGCTCCGCGCTGCTCCTCGACCAACCCAAAGGCTCTTTTAAGAGCCACCCACTTCATCCAAAAGAGCTTCTTCCCCATGAACTACAAATCCAGCACACTAAATACACATATTGATTATTATATTGTGTAATGTTGACTCTGTGCGATTCACCCCACGTGCAATTATTACATCTGCTGAACTTTCATTTGTCAGACTTTAACTCGTCTTTATAAAATCTTTTTGGGATGACTCCTGCAAGGAAATTAAAATGAAGAAGGTATGAAGATAACGAGTGTTACATTAAGTACTTTGTGCAATTTGACTAATTCATGTACAGTTTTCTATATCTGACTTATGCTCTTTTAAGAGCCACCCACTTCATTTAAACAAGCAACTTCCCTATGAATTATAAATCCGCACATAACTTATTACTTAAATGGTAATATTCACTACAGCTGCAGGGTGTCCTGGACTGGATCAGTGTAAACAAAACATTAAATTAATTTAAAATTAATCTGATTTACTCAGTGTTTACATGGTAAAACGTTTCATCCTCTTGTTGTCCTTGGGTCAAATTTAGCCGTTTTCCTAGGTCAATGGTCAATTACCCCCAAAAAAGATTGCTTCCACCCAATGCTCGTGTTTCTTTAGAAATTAACAACGGACAAATTAGTCTTTAAACGTTTCAAATGTAAAGTTAATCACTGTCAAAGTGGCGCCAAAAACAATGGGATGCTAATGGAAAGTGATGGCTTATTAGCATCAAAATGGCGCCATGGGAGCTACACTTAGAGAGGAGAGGGAAAACCCTCTTTTGTTGTTTAGGTGTTGATGTCCCCCATCACTTCCTCTATTCTTCTATCACTTCAAGTTCTCTACACTTTCAAATGCTCCTCCATGCACGTGGGGGGTGTTCTACATCTCCATCTCCTTTGTTTTAGAGGCGTCGATCCCGGAGCCCCATTATCTGAAATCAGTCCAAAGTAGGTGGTGTCGTCTACGAATTTAATTATGGGTTGGAGGTGTGATTACTTTTTTTTAAAAGAGCTTTATTAAAGTGTTGACAAAATACAGGTTATGCGAGACATTCTACCATAAACAATGTCCACGTCTAAAAGTCTTTTGATTTTTATCTGAACATTTAGCCATTTGAAGGACTTGTTAAACTATGAGAAACTCATATTGTGCCATAACCATAAGACGTCATTACAGCCCAGAGAAAGTGGTCCGGCCCAATTATATAGAAGTCTCTTTTTACCAGGTTTATTCATCATTTCATTCAATATGCGGAGGTTGTCCCGCTTTAAACGGCCTTTTATGGCACAAGGTTGCTTCCATCTCTATAATGTCGTCTTTTGTATTATTGATTCTATTCATAAGTACTTTGGCTAATATTTTAAAATGAGTGATCATTATAGTCAAATGTCTGTAGTTATCAATGTCATTTTTTATCATCTTTCTTATATAAAATGCACATTATACATACTAGAAAGTCTGCAGGGGTCCCAAACCTTTGCAGACGCCATTTTTTTAGTTTTCTGTTATTTTGAAAGTGTAAATGATTAAATAAAATCTAACTTTTTGTGGCGTTTTACACGAATGTCTCATCTGTCATTTGATGCCTTTTGGAGATTCTTCCATCTTTTCTTGGCTTCTTTATGCACATTAATACACATTTTTAGCTGGGGGGCCCAACTTTGGAGCCCCACTGTATATAAATGTGAGGACGTTTATTTCTTACTCTGTAGACAGACCAGGCCTTTTACCTACATTAAGTTGTCTGACGGCCTGCAAAACTTTAAGTTTCCTACAAGCTCTGACAGTCCAGAGCGCTGTATAAGGTGTGATTCCCAACGCTGACTCTCTGTGGTCGCATTGGGAGGAAATCCAGTATCTCTCAGTGTGTTTTAATCACTGTTAAGCTCATGAACCAATAGGCTTGTAACTGAAGTTTTTTTTGTTTATTTTTATTTTACTATATATTATTAGAATGATGATGCAAGTTATAGTATCATCCATGATATGATAAAAAAAAAATGCAGTAGATGGAAATGGATTTAAGTTTCTTTTGAGATGGCGCTTTACTTTTACTCTCCTCATCTAACCCTCGTAGTGTCTTCCCCTTCGGGACCCTCCCGGGACTTATTTGGGGTTTTAAATACAATTCTGCAATAAAATTTTACTTCATAATCTATTAACAAATATTGTCTTTAAATCAATTTCCAACAGCTGAGATAACATCTATGTTCAGGGAATGCATCAGTTTCTACTAGCACACTATTAAACATGGAAGTGGGGTTTTTATCATAAGGTTAAAATTCATGTTAAAAATCCACTATGGAAACAACATAAGTGTCATATCCAGAATAATGTTCTGAGTCAGGAATACATGTTTATCTCAGGAAATAAGGAAAGGACCCTGATTTCAGGTAGAAAACATGGAACTGGCCCCTTTTTTTTCTTCCAAAAATGGGTCAATTTGACCCAAACACCATACAAGGGTTAAATATTTACCCATCATTACATAAACTACAACAGTCATTTACACAGATGTTTCACATGCATGAACAAAACATTCAAATTAAAAGAGGGTCACTATATCTGAATTAATTTGTGAAAAGTTGTGTGTTTCTAAAGAAGACTTTGTGTTGTCTTCCTGTCGATTGTGCCACTTTGTGTTTTTCTGGTTTGAAATTTCAACATTTTGTTGTTCTTTTTCTCCACTTTTCACAACGATTTTGTCAATTTTATTCCAATGTTTTTGTCATTTTTTGGCATTCTTTTAATTATGTTTTAGTAAAACTTTTAAACAATTTTTTGTTGCTTTTTCTAATGTTTTTTGTCACTTTTTCAGCATTTAAAATAACAATGTTTTGTTGATTTTTTTTTACTGCATTTTTGTAGTGTTTTTGACAACATTTGTCATTTTGTTTCAACGTTGTTTTGTCATAGTTGTGATATAGAAAGTTTTTGTAAACGGGTCAAATTTGACCTGAGAACAACAGGAGGGTTACAGTAAATATGCAAATCTTATGTGGTACATATTTGGTAAACAACATGATTTGATAGATTTTTTTGTGATTCTAACAAAATAAGAAGAGTTTGCGTTAAGGTGTTAACTGTATCATAATTACAACAAGAAAGTCCGAACATACTTATGAAACACTTTTGAATTAGACTTCTACATAATTGGCATAACCGTGCATGACTCTTCCTATTTTGTTTTACAGGATAATCAAACTGTAAAATATTGAATCTTCCATCAGTTACACAGGTTTAAATTCAAATCTTAACGGTTTTATGTTAACCGGAAATGCGGCAGTTCGCTTGTAAAGAGTAGGAGGAAAACTGGCGGGCGGGGCTGAGGCTGCCTGTCTTCAACTACGTCCGCAGAAGGGCTTTATATGTCAACGCTCTCGGCTGTTGGTCATCAGTTAGCAAACCTGACTCTGAGAAAATGTCTGGAAGAGGAAAAGGCGGGAAAGGACTCGGGAAAGGAGGCGCCAAGCGTCACCGTAAGGTTCTCCGTGATAACATCCAGGGCATCACCAAGCCCGCCATCCGCCGTCTGGCTCGCCGCGGCGGCGTGAAGCGGATCTCCGGACTGATCTACGAGGAGACCCGCGGCGTGCTCAAGGTCTTCCTGGAGAACGTGATCCGTGACGCAGTGACGTACACCGAGCACGCCAAGAGGAAGACGGTGACCGCCATGGATGTGGTGTACGCTCTGAAGAGGCAGGGCCGCACCCTGTACGGCTTCGGAGGATAAATGACGACCACGTGATACAAATACAACCCAACGGCTCTTTTAAGAGCCACTCACTTCTTCTTGAAGAGCTCATTACCTATAACCAATCAACTTGCCATCTGTAAATCACCCATAATGTTTTAGCTCCGAAGAAATAGCCTTGTCTTTTATTTCCTGTTGTATATAAATGGACTTTTATTTTGAAAGTCACCCTAGGAAACTAGTGTTCCTGCTGTATGTGACCTGAAAAAGAGAGTAACGTGCATACAGTGTTTTAGCTCTCTTTTAAGGAGGCACAAGGCTAGTATTCACACGTACAGTATATCACAAAATTAATGTTTGTGCTTTTGAACAATTCTAGCTGTTTTTAATAGGCTAATTCTGGACGTAAGCTAGCACTAAACTATGCTAATGCTCTCAATCTATCTGAGGTAGCTAATGCATTTATTTTCTTTTTGTAACCAGCTCTTATGTCGGTTTAGGGATTTCCAATAAATCTAAAATCGTCAGACCCTCTTTTGGGGGGCGGGTATGTTACACTCTACGTTTTAACAACTTCAAATTTTAATTTATAGAATAATAAATCACGTCCATGACTGTCTTCTTACATCAAGGAATGATAAGGAGTTAACCATAGCACTTGAACACTTCATAAAGAGCAATTTTCTGTAATATTTCAATGGCATCTTGACATTTCACTTATTCTCAGCAACTATCCATCCAGTCCATGCATCCTATTTTTATATAACTGTTATTCACCAACAACAAGTTTCTGCAACACGATTAAGCAAAAGCAACGTTCAGCAGGAGTTCTGCTCACTGATAAAATAATAAAGGATCTACATACAGTCTGCTGCTTGAATCAGTGGATGAATACGAGGAGCAAACTCATAACTTCCTAATATAAGAGTTGAATTTGAACACCTTTATTTGACACTTAACAGCCATAGGGGGGGGGGGGGGGG
>NC_048429.1:496767-498414 GCF_013103735.1 Etheostoma cragini
ATTCTGCTTCACTTTGCGAACGAAATGTAGCTGTGACTCCAGAGCGACAGTCTCTGCTTATATAGCCAGAGCCGGCGACGCTGATTGGTCCAAAGTTGTCGCGGGCTGCCGCAGCTCAACCATTGGTCAAAAGGAATTTGAAAATTCGAACGTCCCGCTCATTTTAAACTGTTGTTTGTAAATCCCTAAAGTGTTGGGGGGTAGTAACAGATCAGATACACACACTTAATTTATTTCTTGTCCTTATATTTGCTGTTATTAACATGTATTTTAACTTCCATTTAATTTCTCATTACATAAGGCATACTATTCATGTTTTTATGTCCATTCTGTCCATTTCAAAATTCAAATTTACTGCTTATTTTAATCTACTCTACTAAGTACTTTTCCAAAGCTTCGGGGTAGCCTACTTACATAAAGAAAAAACACATTCATTTGATAGTGTTTAATGTTGTTTTTCACTATTATTAGGCAAGGCAGCTTTATCTGTAGAGCACATTTTAGCAACCGGGCATTTCAAAGTGCTTTACACAAAACAGATAAGTTAAACAGATAAAACACAGGTACAAACAGTTAAAAATCATTAGCATTAAAAACCAAAACACATTCAATTCACATGAATAGACAGTTAAAAAATAGACAGATAACACACATGAATAAAAGTTACAGTGCAGCATAAGAAATGTAAAGAATAATTAGGTATTACTCCTGTCTACATTGGGTATATATAGATAGATTGTATGTGTCCTCATACATGGAAACATACAAGAAAAGTGATTCTGATTATATAATTCTTATTAATATGGCATTTGTATCCCTCTTTTTATTTCCTCCGCAATTACACATTTAATATGTCAAACATAAACCCTTCTGTCCTTAAGTCACATTATCAGATTTGCACACAGCCGAAAGCTCAACTGATTTCCAGTGTTTGAAGCATAATGTCAAGGTTATAAAGTCAGTAAATATGTTTGTACGCTGTAGGTTAAATCCTAAAACACCCTACTGTATGTGAAATAACTTACTTTTAACTGGTTTCCTTTTTGAAGGTTAAACGAAATACCTAGTTTCAGATTTGCATATGTAAGCTAATTAGGCACTTTATATTTGCAATTTTGAAAGTGAGCCACATGTTTAAGTAAATGTCTCCAGCTGAGTCTTGATTAGTGCACTTTTGCCTTTAAATGGTTAAAATCAGTTTATTGACGCAGGGCATGCATTATAAGCCACAGCTTCATGTCACTCTATAGTGCACGTTACATGGATATATTGAAGTTGTTGTGAGATGCTGGAAGCAGATATCTACTGGTTATTTACCTTGGTAAGTGCGATGCATGATTTATGGAACTTTGCTCTTAAAGGAGGAGTGTGTGGCTCTTAAAAGAGCCGTTGGTTTGGTGGGACTAAGGCGGCGGGACGGTCTACTTGGTGCCGGTCTACTTTGAGCTGGTGTACTTGGTGACGGCCTTGGTGCCCTCGGACACGGCGTGCTTGGCCAGCTCCCCGGGCAGCAGCAGCCTCACGGCGGTCTGGATCTCCCTGGAGGTGATCGTGGACCGCTTGTTGTAGTGAGCCAGGCGGGAGGCCTCGCCGGCGATGCGCTCGAAGATGTCGCTCACGAACGAGTTCATGATGCCCATGGCCTTG
>NC_048429.1:498514-511042 GCF_013103735.1 Etheostoma cragini
CGCCAAGAGGGTCACCATCATGCCCAAAGACATCCAGCTGGCCCGCCGCATCCGCGGAGAGAGGGCTTAGACTGACCGGACTGCTCAAAACCACACAACGGCTCTTTTAAGAGCCACCACCTCCTTCTCAGAGCTGTTATCCTTATCTATTTGAATAGAAAGCCTTTTATTATCATTCACAAGTACACGGTACCTGTACAACGAAATCAAAGTAAAGCCTTAACAGCGTTGACACAAATGTACAAGATTATAATATCAAATATTTTCGAAAGTCTAAGTAGCTATTCGTTTACAAAGGCATAAACCAATTCGTCAATGTTACAATATTGGCTTGTTTCGTTTATCAATTTTTATCTAGAGGTAGTATTTGTTCATACAGAACACGTAAATAACTATTCTAGGCCGTTTAATGCTACGTTTTCCTTAATTTACAGCTTTTCACCAGACGACTTATTTTAACGTAGACACGCATGACTGTGGTAGCAACGTGAACTGTCTGGGTGTGAAGACAAGCGGTAACGTGATGTGTGCAGGCCCGTGTCTAACCACTGACTAATGAGCAGCAAAGGCGAGCGTTGAGGCTTTAAACCCCTTCTGCGGACGTAGTTGAAGACAGGCAGATTTAGCTCAGCCCTCCAGTTTCTGATCCCTTTGTCAAGCGAGAGAGTGTAAGTATCTGCATTTCCGGTTTAAAAAAGAAATTGCATTGCGATTGCATCTTGTTTGTTGATTTGAATATTCATGATATCAAGTCCTCACGGTGGGTCCATGCTGTATTATACCTTTTTTTTAAGTAATCATTTAAAATGTTTGTCGTTATAATAAAATATAAGCTCTTATCATATGACGAGGGAACCCTGCTCCTAAAATGTTTTTAAAATAAGAGACTCTCAGAGAACATATGAGCTGGCTGATGTCTGTGAACAGACTTCCGGTCAGAGCCGTTGTGTCTAGAGTTGCTAGGTAACAACTAAAACATGTCCAATGATTAATTACAACCATGATGTAACACAACGTATCTCCTGATAGATTGTTATAGAGCAACAGAAGTAACCCTAACCCTACTCAAAGTGCATGGAGCAAACTTCAATTTTCCTAAAAGAATGTAATGTACTGTATTGTGGACAACAGCGTAATAGAGAAATATAAGGAACTGATTCAGATAATCATATGCACAGTATGCTTCAAGTTAAGTTATGGAAAACTAGGTGCTGTATGATCCTACAACAACATAGATTAATAACCAGGAAGTGTGCAAACAAGTCGTCACTGAGCTGAGAAGAAGAAGAAGATCTCCAGATAACAAAATTGCTGCTTCATTGGGATATTCTCAACTTTTGATGTTTTGCACTTTTATTACATGCACTTTATGTTACTACTACTACTAAAACATGCCCTTTATATTACTACATGCATTTTATGTTACTACTACTACTAAAACATTTCCTTTATGTTACTAAATGCATTTTATGCAGTTAGGACCAAAACTGTTTATATTGTACACAATAATGCTGCAATTACCAACTTAAATTGAACTAGTATGTGATGTAAGCATCATATTTACCTTCATACCTTCGTCCAGATGCTTCAACATCCACATTTCTTAGGAAAGAGACTTAGAGACGTCAAACACCCCCCAACTGCTGCTAATACTCTTACTTTATTGTGCAATATTTTCCAATCTTTTTAATCTTGTTTATGTCTTCTTATCTTGTTTAATATTCAGGTTCTGAAACCTTTTCCAGAGACAAATTCAAGCGCTCTCAAAGAGTTTCGAGGTCCACTTTCAAGCACCTCACATCCACGGTAAGTTACTATTTACATGATACATATTCAGTTTTCTGATTATTGCACGTCTTCTTTACATTAGTTGTAATGTTATTGACGTTTTTTGACACTAAACTACACAACAACGGAAGAAGAAACACAAAAAAGATGAGCGAGAGAAAGAGAAGACAATATGAAGACATCATGAAGAAAACAATATGAAATATGATAAGAATAAAACACTGAGTCTCCTTTTGCATAATAAATACTGTAGTATAACGGTGTTGTAGAAGGGCAATGCACATAAGATTTATCTTCATACCTTCTTCCTCTTTACATTTTATTTTCCTTGCAGGAGTCTTCCCAGAAGGATTTTATAAAGACGAGTTAAAGTCTAACAAATGAAAGTTCAGCAGATGTAATAATTGAACGTGGGGTAAATCAGTGTGACTTCAGTCAACATTACACAATATAATAATTAATATTTGTATTTAGTGTGCTGGATTTGTAGTTAATGAGGAAGAAGCTCTTTTGGATGAAGTGGGTGGCTCTTAAAAGAGCCTTTGGGTTGGTCGAGGAGCAGCGCGGAGCTCTACTTGCTCTTCACGGCCTTCTCGGTCTTCTTGGGCAGCAGGACGGCCTGGATGTTGGGCAGCACGCCGCCCTGAGCGATGGTCACCCCGCCCAGCAGCTTGTTGAGCTCCTCGTCGTTGCGGACGGCCAGCTGCAGGTGGCGGGGGATGATCCGGGTCTTCTTGTTGTCCCGGGCGGCGTTTCCGGCCAGCTCCAGGATCTCAGCGGTCAGGTACTCCAGCACCGCCGCCAGGTAGACGGGGGCGCCGGCACCGACACGCTGGGCGTAGTTACCCTTCCTCAGGAGCCTGTGGACACGGCCGACGGGGAACTGAAGACCAGCACGAGAGGAGCGGGTCTTGGCCTTTGCTCTGGCCTTGCCGGCGCCGGACTTGCCTCTTCCTGACATGATTAAAATGGAGATAAATTTCGTAGTTGTCGTAAACACGGATGTTCGCCGAATCCCTCTTTATATAGGCACCAACGGCTCATAGCCGAACGCTCATTGGTGCGATAGAGTGTAAGTGTGATCGTCCAATCAGAAACGAGTATGCAAGACACCGCAGAGATTCAACGGCTTCCGCTTGCAATTTGTGCGGTTTACAAAGTAAGACGGCTGCCTCGAATAAAAAAAAAATGGAATTATCGAAGAAGGAAAATTATTATATTTATTACATATATTTATTATTATATTCATATTATTATTAAATACATAAAATTGTATATAATGTTACCCTAACCCTATGACTATGGTCTCTATGCACCTACATTTCATTATTGTTAGTTTAATGTTTCTTTCTCTCTAGTGTATGCCAACTGTATAAAACTAATTTTATGTTATGTCGAACAAAACAAAAAGAGAACATTTTAATAAAACTCTTTTTTTTTAATGAATGAAATGTGGAAGAAATAAAATCAGTAACTATGGAGATCCAAATGACTGTGACATCCAACAGCAGAACAAAATATTTATTGAAATTTTTTTATTATTAGATAAAAAAATATATGTTGTATATGATTGTACATATTCACTACCAATCAAAAGTATACCACAGCATAAATATCTATATATATATTTGTATTTTTTTTTTCTTATTATATAAGTACACTATCTCCAAATCTACTTAAATCCAGGACTGGATTAAATGTAAAATACTTGTTAGTTAGATTACAATTATAAAAGACAGAATCAATTAAATGTATGACACATTATTGACAATAACAAATGTCTAAAAATTGTCTAAAAAGAAAAAAGTGTTTCCCTCGAAACGTTTTCTTCTTGCTCTCAAACCCTAAAGTCCTTGTTCTCGTCTCAGGAGTTTTCTCTCTATGTGCAAATAGTGTCATGGGCGAAGCCACGTTCCTATTGGCCCGTTGGGGCAAGGCCACGTACCTATTGGCCCGTTGGGGCAAGGCCATGTTCCTATTGGCCCGTTGGGGCGGGGCCACGTTCCTATTGGCCAGTCGGATGAGCACCGTCTTGTCTTGGGAGTCCATCTGAATCATAAAACCGTTGTCACCGCTATAGGTAGATAACTAGCGGCCAGCCCACTTCTAAATAAATACCTTTTTATTATCTCAACACATTTTAACAGTCAAACTGAAATACTGGCGGTGAGCTCCAGGTCCTGCAACCACACACACACACACACACACACAGACACACACACACACACACACACACACACACACACACACACACACACACACACACACACACACACACACACACACACACACACACACACACTGAAACACTGTGTGGATGCAGCTTTAAGGCACAGGAAAGGGCGTCGCTGGTGAGATCTTTACGGCTTCCAGGTTGGAAATATGCATGCAGAAAAACTACTTAAAAGTAGATCCAGAACCTGATATTAGCGAAGACCTCGATTCACAAGGTCTACAGTTCTAGACATCTATCCCTGGTGGTCTAGTGGTTAGGATTCGGCGCTCTCACCGCCGCGGCCCGGGTTCGATTCCCGGTCAGGGAACTAACATTTTTGAGCTCAAACCTTAGGGGTCTTGGAACCGGAGAGTCGCCGGTTCGAGTCCACATACAAACCAGAGTATGGTGGTGGATTGGTAGCTGGAGAGTTGCCAGTTCACCTACTGGGCTCTGCCAAGGTGCTCTTGAGCAAGGCACTGACACCCCAACAGCTTTGGGCACCCATCCATGGGCAACCCACGTATAGGTAGTGCAGAGACAAAAGAGAGGGGGGGGGGGACCTGATGCACAGTCCTGAGTCCGGAGAGCTACTATAAACATGTATAAAACAGCTTTGAATACACATTGTGTGAAAAGTAGATGAGGATTAAGAAATAATTAAATATTTCACAGTAATGAAATGAAATGGTTAAATAGAGTTTTTTCCTCACTGTGTCTATATATTCACAGAAGCAGCAAAGGTGTCCCGCCCACAACGGTTGTGATTGGTTTAGAGAAATGTCAATAAACCAGAGCAGGTTTCTCTCCCATCCAGGATCCTGTGTGGGGGAGGGTCTGGCAACGAGAGACTAATATCTTCCTAAACCTTTTGGCGAAAACATTAAAAAAGATTTTGTTGAAAACAATAGTTTGAATGAATAAATTAAACAGGGTGTGTTGCTGCTGTCCCGAGGTTTAAATCCAAACTATCCCTTTAAGCCACATTTAAATGTTTTTATTTATTTATTTTAATACACACAGTAGTCTGTATTTTTCAATTTTTTAGTTATTATATTATCCAAGGGGGTTAAACTCAGCTTCACTTAGGTCACACATTCATAATATGAATCACATCAAGAGCCAGACGTGTTTTTTATTAAAGTTTATTTATTTTATTTTATCGAAGGAATCAAGCTGCTTCCCTAAAATAATCATCTTCTATATGACGTTTATGTCCAAATTTAGTTATTTTACATATTCAGTAAAAGGCAGACTTTCAGGTATCTGCAGAGTACTGTAGAGTAGAGTATTGTAGAGTAGAGTACTGTAGAGTAGAATACTGAAGAGTACTGTAGAGTACTGCAGAGTACTGTAGAGTAGAGTACTGTAGAGTACTGCAGAGTACTGTAGAGTAGAGTACTGTAGAGTAGAATACTGAAGAGTACTGTAGAGTACTGTAGAGTTGAGTATTGTGGAGTATTGTGGAGTACTGTAGAGCAGAGTATTGTGGAGTAGAGTCGAGTACTGTAGAGTAGAGAATTGTAGAGTACTGTAGTGTATTATAGAGTACTGTAGAGTAGAGTACTGTACAGTATTATAGAGTATTATAGAGTACTGTAGAGTAGAGTACTGTGGAGTACTGTAGAGTATTATAGAGTACTGTAGAGTAGAGTATTGTGAAGTACTGTAGAGTAGAGTACAGTTCTGTAGAGTAGTGTACTGTGGAGTACTGTAGAGTATTATAGAGTACTGTAGAGTACTGTAGAGTAGAGTACTGTAGAGTATTATAGAGTACTGTAGAGTAGAGTACTGTAGAGTACTGTAGAGTATCATAAAGTACTGTAGAGTACTGTAGAGTAGAGTACTGTAGAGTATTATAGAGTACTGTAGAGTAGAGTCGAGTACTGTAGAGTACTGTAGAGTAGAGTACTGTAGAGTATCATAGAGTACTGCATGGAGGAGCCGAGCAGAGTGATGGAGGCTCAGAGGTCAGAGGCGAGCGGCATCCCAGCATCCTCGCTGATTGGTGAAGAGATGACGGCCATCTTGGATTGTAGCGGGGAAGAAAGATTGATGCGGTAAGCTGCTTCTTTTATTCGTTTGATTCATTTTATCAGCAAAACGTCATTTAAACTCAACCACCGGTCGCGTGGTAGTTACCACGGAAACAGGCCGCGGCGGGAAGCGGAGACGTTGAGCCCGGACGTCCTGTTTCGTTGCTTTTTGTTGTTGTTTTGGGGGACTAACCGACGGAGGCACAGAAGGCCCAAACCCGAACAAAAACACACCTGCCGCCGGTCTCCTGTCCGCCAGTCTCCCCTCTGCTTAACCGCATTCAAACCGACGTCCTCGGCCCACCAGATAGTCTTATAACTGCGTACAACTGTCCCCGTGGACGTGTTCTTACGTTGGTGTTAGCCTGGTTAGCTCTCACGCTAACTTCCCCATGTATTCCTATAGAGTTAGCTGTTAGCTTACGTGCACTACTCGGCTAGCACGTAGCTCCTGACACATTTCACAGCTAACAGGGCAACGCCAGCTAATATGTAATATTCATAAGGGACTTACACACACAACTGAAAGAAAGGTAGGTCGGTTTAATTGAGCTGTGAAGTTACCAGCGGTCGGCGTTTATAGTGGAATTAACGTTATTCAGAGAGATTATCGGAGCTAGCATTAGCTTACACGGCTAACGTTAGCTAGCCTTTTGCGACACTGCTGAGCATTTAACGTCGCTTTGAAACAAGAAGAGTGAAGCTTGTAAACTATTCGGCAGCTTTAACCTGAAACCCAAGCGGTTATACACACTATATATGATCTTATATAAGAGCTTAATTAGCCTCTGGCCTCTAAACATCCATCCCTTAACTCTGTAGTGTTTACATTTGACAGTTTAGGGCACTTTATCTTGTTAGCTACTGGCTAACCAACTGTAGTAAACAAAAAGTTGAACTGAGAAATCACCGTTTAAACACGGCTGTGTATATATAAATTAACCCCACCTCAGTTAGGGTTTAAGCATGTTTTATATTAGGCTTTATATGACATGTGTTAAGGCATGTAGCCCTTTATATTGTGATATGAAGGGATGTTCTTGTGCAGTTAGAAATTCAAGATGTTTATCATCAAACCGGTTAAACTAGTACACATGTGCTGATGCTTTCCCTGGTGTGCAAATGCAGTTTAAATGATAACAATCTGTTGAGCCACTGTGGAGATATCGATGTCTTAAGTTTGTCGAAGTTTAGAAAACGTACCCATGAATGTAAAGGCAATAGGTTTAACATCAGTAGGCAGTGGGGGGGTATAGGATAGTATCTCTTTATTTTCAGCGGCAATACAGTATTGATATTCAATTCAATTCAATTCAATTGTATTTATGGTATCAATTCATAACAAGAGTTATCTGGAGACCCTTTACAGATAGAGCAGGTCTAGACCACACTCCAGAATTTACAAGGACCCAACAGGTCTAGTAGTTTCCTCCAGAGCAAGCAACAGGGTCACAGTGGAGAGGAAAAACTTCCTCTTAGGGAGAAACCTGGGACAGACCCAGACCCAGGCCCAGACCCAGACCCAGACCCAGACCCAGGCCCAGGGCCAGACCCAGACCCAGGCCCAGACCCAGACCCAGACCCAGGCCCAGACCCAGGCCCAGGGCCAGGCCCAGACCCAGGCCCAGACCCAGATCCAGACCCAGGGCCAGGGCCAGACCCAGGGCCAGACCCAGACCCGGGCCCAGGCCCAGGCTCTTGTGAGGCGGTGTCTGACGGGCCGGTTGGGGTCCGAATGAAGAGTGGCAATAACAGTCCCAAAAATTGTAGTTTGTAGTAGTTTGTGGGATAGCAGGGCACTGTGAGGCATTATAAGGACAGCACGACGTAGCATTTTTTTTCACACCATCCTCCGAAAACGTCCTGAAATGAACGCGGACGATATATATGTACAAGCTGCCACCCGCTCATCAGACACACACATTTACACTCATCTGATGGGGCATCTGTGTCAGTGTCCTGCCCAAGGACATCCAACACGGGACTGCAGGGCCAGGGATTGAACCACCAACCGCTCTACCAATAACCACTTACATAACCAGCACCAGCACCGCTATGCGACCGCCTGTCTTTTTGCACATTACATAGACTGTCGACAGTATGCATAATTGCACATTTTTAACACAAATTTCGCTGCTCTTATTTTCCTCATTTTATATATCTACTTTTTTTTACTTTTTTTAATGTTGTTTACTTGAATGTTATGTTTGTCTGTGGACCAAATTTGTCATAAATGTCTTGTCACCGTGGGATAGAGGGAAACGCAATTTCGATTTCTTTGTATGTTTTGACATGTGAAGAAATTGACAATAAAGCAGACTTTGAGCCCCGGTCAATGTGACCGTTTCCTGTGTCTGGTTTCCTAGGTGACACGCGGGATGTTTGGTGCTAACCGAAAGAAGTTTATGGAGGGAGGGATAGAGAGCGAGTACGCGGACGACTCCAGCCTCTACTACACCCAACAGTCCATGTTCCCTCCACACCGCCCGGACAAAGACGTAAGTCCACTATTGGGAATAAATGTCGCGATATTAATTGAACGGTAATACGTTTCTTTTACGTCTTTTCATCTGCCGGCAAGGAGAGGTCATGCTTTTATGTAGACGAGTTCCTTCCTGTTTTTATTCACCTTTAACCCTCGTGTTGTCTTCCAAATCAACACTTTTGTTGATGCTTTTTATCGATTTTAAAAAAACACAACTTTTTCTTATGTCTTTGTCCCTTTTTTCCATGTTTGTCACTTTGTTTTTACGTTTAACATTACGTAACACTAACTTATTAACTTTAGTTTTACAGTTCTTTTAGGAATTTATGGTCAATTAACCTCATTGATGGGAAATTATACCTAATAGAAAAACGGTCTCGAGTCCGGTCTTGGACTTGAGTCCGTTATTCTATGGTCTCAGACTTGTCTCGGTCTCGGCCCCTGGTCTTGCCCAATATGGCTTCTGGTCTGGACCGAGTCCAGGTGTCTTTATTATGTTGATAATAATATTGGAGGGAAAGTGAAACCCAAAATGATTTTCTTGATACTGTCATGCATGAGACCTTTATACTGTCCTGGACTCGGTCTTGACTCAGACTCGAACCTCTCTGGACTCGGTCTTGACCCTGACTCGACTAGTCCTGGTCTTGGACTGGTCTTGGACTCGACTAAGGTGGTCTTGACTACAGCCCTGGAATGAGTAATAACACATATACAATAGGAAATGTGAACATAGAAAACAGTAAAAAAAAAAAAAAAGACTCAAACAAATGACTCGATTATCAAAAAAGTTGGCGATGAATTTAACAGCCGACATCTACAAAGTTCACCCTCGCAGCCTCTGGTATCGGGAGAATTAAAGGATGTGTTTGTGTTTTCTCTTCCTTCAGATGCTGACGTCTTCCTCTGCTTCCTCAACGGGTCAACTGTCCCAGCTAGGAGCCAGCCTGTATGGCCCGCAGAGTAAGACTACGCACGCCTGCTAGGACCTCTCTGCCACTGATAAGTTCAAGTCCGAGACCTTGTTTTGTCCCGGAGGGGCGATTAATTAGTGCTGCAGTAGCGAAGAAGTTCGACGCGCAGCGCACAACAACAAACACGACAACATCGATTAAAGATACAGGATCGTGAAGCTCAATGTGTTGTCGACACGAAGGTTTAAATTGAGTCCGATTTGATATCTCCACCCCAGCACCCGAGGCCTGCACCATGAATCCACATCAACATGCGCTGGATTTGTTTCAGTTACCCGGCTTCTCCTAACCCTAACAACACCCTACGTCGAAAAGCCACAATTTGTTGAAAAAAAGTGACAAAAAGTCTGGAAGAACATGCAAATTCTACACAAAAAGTCATAGTATAGTGCGTCAAAAAAAATGGCAAAAACTCTATTGTGTATAAACAAAAGTGATAAAGTCATAGTATAGTATGTGTAAAAAAAGAAGTGATAGTCTAACTCTAGTAATCTGTGGTTAACAACTAGTTCAATCAACCCAGGCTTCCCTAATTACGTGTGTGCACATAAAAGAGGCGGTGTGACCAATCACGCACATCCACCAGAGCCGCATGTTCTACATAAGAAGAGGAAACTATAATCGTACGTATCTATGAAGAATACAGTCACTGCTTCCCAAAACAGGAAGTAAAGCTGTCAAAATAAAAGCGGACGCTGTAAATGTGTGTTATCAGTATCACGTCCCCATCAGTCAGGCACCAGATCTCACCAGAAGTTATGATCATGAACTGACGTTGCTTTAGCCCTTTATTCCAGTTGCTAGCCTGGCAGCGGGACGCGATCTGAGAGCAAATAAAAAAGTTTTAAAAAATCATAATTTAAAATGCTCACGGCTCAAGAAGCCGATACGTAATTCCCTCTGCCTAAAATCCATCTTTCAAAAAAATACACATCAGGGAATTTTTTTTATTTTATTTATTTAACCAGGAAAATCCCATTGAGATTACTAATCTCTCAAGGGAGTCCTGGCCAAGACAGCGGCACAGATCACAACAAGTCCATACATTACAGACAATTACATAACAATTTCATAAAACTATTTAAAACATTTCCAAACCACAGATTTCATTTCCAAACCTTTGAGCAAGAGTTTAAACTGGCCAATTGCAACCACTTCCTTTAATGTCCAGGAACTTTTGTAAATTGTTCCATGTTGTGGGGGCAGGATAGTGAAATGCCCCGAACCCTAACCCTTACCAACTTCTGTGCTGACACTCAGTACAGACAGTAGCAGGAAGTCTTGTGAGCGTAAAGAATACAGTCTAACCGCTTTTGGTTGAATATATTCACACAGATATGAGGGGAGCAGACGCAGAATACCTTTATAGATGAACATATACCAATGATTGGTATACACGTGTGTGAAGTTCACAGTGGTGTGAGCGAGGCTTACAGTTTGTGATAAACGTCAATGCGGCAATATTACTGAATCCTGATTTCATCACATGATTCGTCTCTGGAGCCGAAAATGTTGGAGTATAAACATGTTCTCTCTCTCTCTCTCTTTTTCTCTCCCTCCCCCCCTCTCTCCCTCTCCCTCCCTCTCTCTCTTTCTCCCTCCATCCCTCTCCCTCTCTCTCTCTCCCTCTCTCTCTCTCTCCCTCTCTCCCCCCCTCTCTCTCTCTCTCTCCCTCCCTCTCTCCCTCTCTCCCTCTCTCCCTCTCCCTCCCTCTCTCTCTTTCTCCCTCCATCCCTCTCTCTCTCTCTCTCTCTCTCTCTCTCTCTCTCTCTAGGTGCTCTGGGGTTTCCCATGCGTGGTATGAACAGCAGCGCGGCGCCTCAGCTGAGTCGGAGTGGGCTGAACCAGTCCGGCAGCCAGCTGCCCAGCCACGCCAGTACAGCCAACACCGGCACGATGCACACGCCCCCCTCCCCCAGCAGGTACCCCACACCCTGGGAATGGGCATCTACCTGTGGGCTCTTAAAATATCATGACTTATTTATTTAATATTTGGACATTTTACAGCATTTAAATTAATTTAACTGTTGTAAAATGCACAAAAAATTTAGACCAAAAACAACACCCCATAAAAGAAAAGAAGAATAGGTGTTTTGGCATCTGATATGTCTTGAACGTTGGGATAATCAAACCGGACTTCCTGGATCATATTTCATTCTCATATTCGTCCTTCTCTTTACTAACCTGGAACCACAAAACCCCCTCCGGGTGCTGCCGATCAACCAGGATTATTTAACACGATTACTTGTTGAATTTTGGAAAGATGTTGCATTTATTGAACTAAAAAAAAAACAGCGAAAACACCTCGAACTGTGAAATGTCCTTTCATGCTTTTCCCAAGAACAGAACAGAAAATAAGAGTTTCTTTGCAAAACTTAATGAGAGTTTTCCTCGATTGCACCGGTTTTGTGATCATCAGGAGCCGGGGACCACGACAGGAAACTGATTACATTTTGAGTTTTTGACAAAACTACACATTTTAAGATGTCACTTTGCTCTTTGAGGAATAATAACACATTTTTAGTGTTCTATCAATTGGGATTTTCTAGACAAACCAATCTATCAAATAATTGATAGACTAATCTTCAGTTTAATTGTTGCAGTTGCAGCCCTTTACGGGTTATTTTGGAGATGAGGAACAACATAGAGACATGTAATAATGTTCTTTAGTTTGGAGGATATGATTAAGAAGACTGTCAAAGATATTTATCCGTTTTTTAACTTGTATTCATTTACTGTTTTTGTCGTGTTTTGCACCAGAACACTCGTTATAGCGATCAAAATCAGATTAATTGCACAACCCTGCCACCGTCTCCATCTATTAATCTGGCATTCTGTGTGTCTGTGTGTCTGTGTGTGTGTGTCTGTGTGTGTGTGTGTGTGTCTGTGTGTCTGTGTGTGTGTGTGTGTGTGTGTGTGTGTCTGTGTGTCTGTGTCTGTGTGTCTGTGTGACTATGTGTCTCTGTGTGTGTGTGTGTGTGTGTGTGTGTGTGTCTGTCTGTGTGTCTGTGTCTGTGTGTGTGTCTGTGT
>NC_048429.1:511142-512318 GCF_013103735.1 Etheostoma cragini
ACCCTTTACAGATAGACCAGGTCTAGACCACACTCCAGAATTTACAAGGACCCAACAGTTCTAGTAGTTTCCTCCAGACCCAGACCCAGACCCAGACCCAGACCTAGACCCAGGCTCTTGGTAGGCGGTGTATGACGGGCCGGTTGGGGCTAGAATGAAGAGTGGCAATAACAGTCCAAGTCCCAGTCTTTCACTGCCTTTATAGTATTATACATTATATACTATTATGATATGTGTGTGTGTGTGTGTGTTTGTGTCAGTCAGTCTTAAATTAATAAACAGGTAAAACATTTATATTAGCGACCCAGTGCAGCCGCCTCCTCTAATAATAATAATAATAATAATAATACATTTTATTTGAAATGCACTTTACATTAAAGTCAAACCTCAAAGTGCTACAGGTGAGATCATAAAAACAAGATAAAAACATCAGTTTAAAATACACATAAATATTGCAACGACATTATTGTGCAAGATTGAAACTCGTAGTTTCTGCTACAAATAAATGTTTTTAGTCCTTTTTTTTAAAGGTCTCAATAGCTGCGTCTGTTTTGATTCCAGTTCTGTTTTTTAAGCATCTCAGTCCTGATCATGACCCCGTGTGTGTCTCTGTTTGTGTGTCAGTATGTCGGGGTTCGGTGTGAACAGGAATCCAGGCTACAACATGAACAACTCCTTACCCAACAACATCTTCAACGGCACAGGTACCAAAAGCTCAGTCTGTCCTCATTTAAGGAAATTAGTTTTGGTTTCTTTTCAGAGTTTTAACATTGGGGCCAAAAATCTGCCTCATGTTCAGTTTAACGTCAGAGTCAGATTTACAAATGGGTTTTATTGGCTTAGTAAGTTACACCACGTGGAAACTGGTGATTGGTACATGGCGTAGGTGGACCGGTAATCTGGTAATCCGGCAGTTCTTGGGTCGCTGGAATAAATGAGACAGAACTCACTTTCTTTATAAGATACATTTTTTGGGCATTTTTAGTTCTTTATTGACAGGACAGCTGAAGAAATTAAAGGGGATGGAGAGGGGGAATGATAGCAAAACATATAGCCTGCTGCTTTGAGGAGTTAACACACACACACACACACACACAGAGAGACACCCGCACACACACACACACAGAGAGACACACACACACACACACACACACACACACACACACAGAGACACAC
>NC_048429.1:512418-516110 GCF_013103735.1 Etheostoma cragini
CACACACACACACACACACACACACAGAGACACACACACACACGCACGCACGCACGCACACACACACACAGAGAGAGAGACACACAGAGACACACACACACACACACAGAGACACACACACACACACACACACATGGGCGCCCGCTCTACCAGCTGAGCTATCTGGGCGCCCAACGTATCACTAATTTGCCAAAAAAATATGCGAGACTGTACGGCTCGGATGTCAGGCCCTCCCGTCAGGCTTCTACTTTTCAAAATAAAAGCTTGCATCTGGTCCGCAATGTCCTGTAACACTGTTAGCAGTAGCTCAGTCTGTAGGGGGTTGGGTTGGGGGTACCCGGAGGGTCGCTGGTTCAAGTCCCCGCACGGACCCCAGTACTGAGTGTGGATTTATCTTGGATTGATCGTCCAGCCTTATTTTAGTGGATTGTCTTTAAAAGTGTGTAAAAGCCGACGTAGGTTCTGTAGTTAACTTTTATTTTCCTGTCTTCATCCAGACGGCAGTGAGAATGTGACGGGGTTGGACCTGTCGGACTTCCCAGCGCTGGCAGACAGGAGTCGGAGGGACGGAGGCTCGAATCCCACCCCGCTGCTCAACCCGCTGGCCGGTCGGGCTCCGTACGGTAAGAGGCACCAGCGTGTGTTTGGTTATTAAACTATCTTAACTATCTTAACCCTCGTGTTGTCTTCCTCTTCGGGACCCTCTCGTGTCCCTCGGGTCAAACTGACCCGGGACCTATTCTGGGTTTTAACCCTCATGTTGTCTTCAAATCAAATTTGACCCAATTTTTAAAAAAAAACTTCTAATATCCAAAATAAAGGAAGTCGAAATACGGCAGAAAAATGTTGGAAAAGCGGCAAAATCCACACAAAAAATACACTAATTTTATAACAAAAAACTGTTTAAAAAGCAACAAAACGTTGAGATAAATTACCATGAAAATCATGGTGAAAGGAAAGACAACACAAGGGTTAAAGAAAATTCTAAAATCAGATTTTACTCCATAATCTAATTAGAAATGGAGATAAAGACAATATTTGTAACAGCTGAGATAACATCTATGTTTAGGGAATGCATCAGTCTCTACTAGCACAATATTAAACATGGACGGTTATAATTCATGTTAAAAATGCACTATGGAAAAAAAACATATGTGTCATATCCAGAATAATGTTCTGAGTCAGGAATACAAGTTAATCTCAGGATATAAGGAAAGGACGCTGATTTCAGGTAGAAAACATGGAACTTGGACCACTTTTCCTGCAAAAATGTGAAACGGGTTAATTTAACACGAATACCGTAGAAGGGTTAAAATATATGTGCGTGCTAGGGATTGACCAATACTTTTTTTTTCAAGGCTAATACCAATTTTTAGTAGTTATTGAGACCGATATTTGGGACCAAAATGCATGATTTTGTCTTCTGATTTTGTAAGAAATGATCAGTCTATAACATTATGAATGATTCTCTTTTTGATGAATGAAACAAGCATTTTATCCTCTTTTAGCCCTCGTGTCGTCTTCCCGTCGACCTGCAACTTTGTGTTTTTCTGGATTGAAATTTCAACATTTAGTTTGGTTTTTTTCTACACTTTTCTCAATGTTTTTTCTATTTTATTCCCTATTTTTTGTCACATTTTTTATCTTTTTTAAATTATGTTTTAGTCAATTTTTTGTCAATTTCTTTGTCCTTTTTTCCAGTGTTTTTGATGTTTTTTTGTCACTTTTTCAGCATTTCACAAAATTATATTTTTGTTGCTTTTTTTTGTAGTTTTTTTTTCAACATTCGTCACTTTTTCCCAACGCTCTTTTCTGACAGAGAAAGGTTTTTTAAACCGGTCAAATTTGACCCGAGGACAACATGAGGACACGAAGGTTAACACATGACACATTCGTTTGTAAAGGTCTTTCATTTGTCTTTATTAATCGTGCCGTTTGTGCGTGATATGCATGTTTGTACGACATTATTACGCCAACTACTCTCACTATTTTGGTCCAGTTGGCATGGTGACCAAGCCGTCCAGTGAGCAGTCGCAGGACTTCTCCATTCACAACGAAGACTTCCCAGCTCTCCCCGGTCCGAACTACCAAACAAAAGACCCCACCAGCACCAACGAGGACAGCAAAACGGTTAGAGACCCTTTGGTTTTTGTCTTTTCCTCCCCTTTTCTTCCTGTTTCCTTATTATATGTATTATTAGTATTGATAATACATATAATCAAATAATATAATCATGAAATGAAGAGCAACTGGACTCGGTACAAGGTGCTCCGAAGACGTTTTGTCTTTCACTTAAAAAGACTTCTTAAAAACAAACAGCTATTTGACCTCTGTGGGGTTGATGTAACAGGGACGTTGTAGAGCGTCCTCTGGTGGACAGACTATGCAACGCCATCACTAACGGGGACGTTGTAGAGCGTCCTCTGGTGGACAGACTATGCAACGCCATCACTAACAGGGACGTTGTAGAGCGTCCTCTAGTGGATAGACTTTCCAGCGTCCGTCTCTCAGTAAGATCCATCAGCTGATAACTCTTTCTCCAGCTTTGCTGGTCAAAGGCAGGATCAGCTGGGAGACTTCTTCTAGACCAGGGACACAACAGGGACAGGAAGTAGTAGTTGCTGTTGGAGCAGTGTTTTCCATTGAGAACGAGCTAGCATGCTACGGTTAGCCACCTCGTCTCTAGTGACGTAGAAAGCCGTGCAGATGTTGGACAGCTCACCCGGAGACTGGAGACAGAGGACACTCAGAAACCAGATCAGAGGACACTCAGAAACCAGATCAGAGGACACTCAGAAACCAGATCAGAGGACACTCAGAAACCAGATCAGAGGACACTCAGGAACCAGATCAGAGGACACTCAGGAACCGGATCTCACCCTAAACACCACGGTAGTTATTTTCCAGGTGTGTGTGCGTGTGGAAGCACCAGAGACACAAAGTAACCCCCCTAACCCCAGAAAAGTGAACTTTAACCAAATCCAGTTGCTCTTTATTTTCACCTTTCTCTTGATAACTAAGACCAGGATTACTGAGAACCTTCAGACCCCTTTGTTGTCTTTCTCTGAGCTGTTGTCTTGTCTTTAATTTAGTCTTTTTATTGTCCCCTGATGTCCATTTTTCCTCTGAATGTAATCGCCAGTTTGCTGTCTTCATCACGATGTCCTTTCCTCACTCATGCAGCGCTCTCTCGTCCTGACTCGTCCCATTTTTTCGGACTGTTTTTTCCCTCCGTTTTTGTCCAATCAGAATCTGAACTCATCGGGAAAGCCCGCCTCCAACTCAGATGGTCCAAAGTTCCCCGGAGACAAGAGCTCTGCGCCTAGCAACAACAACCAGCAGAAGAAAGGGATTCAGGTGCTCCCCGACGGTGAGACGCACTCGGATTGCATAATTGTGGAATAATTGCGCGGATTTCTCGTCTAAACCTGCCTCGTGTGTTGCGTTTGTGTCCCAGGGCGTGTGACCAACATCCCAATCGGCATGGTAACGGACCAGTTCGGGATGATCGGCTTGTTGACGTTCATCCGGGCGGCGGAGACGGACCCCGGCATGGTCCACTTAGCGCTGGGCTCCGACCTCACCACGCTCGGCCTCAACCTCAACTCACCGGAGTATGACACACACACACACACACACACAAACACAACAACAAACAAACAAACACATTAATATACACACACACACGCACA
>NC_048429.1:516210-521980 GCF_013103735.1 Etheostoma cragini
CACACACACACACACACACACACATACACACACACACACACACACACACACACACACACACTAGGGCTGTAGAGGAAACTGCGATAACGCTGGATATTGCGATACTCACTTCTTCATTTTTGCTGCTTATGATTTGCTGCTAAAATACAGAAAACGTTTTAATGAATTAAACAAGCTCAAAGGAAAGTACTTCCAACGTGTTTTAATATGTTGGAAGTAAGCTATATTTATAGTATATTATACACACACACATATATATATTTATACATTAGAGGTATCATGGATGGTGTGAGAGTGCGTGGATCTGAGGGTTAGAGTCCGACCTGTGGCCCTTTGCTGCGTGTCCTCCGCCATCTCTCTCTCCCTTTCCTGTCCGTCCTCTGTCACCACATCAAAGGGAACAGCCCCAAAAAAGGATCTTTAAAAGAAGAGTGTGTGGATCTAATTGTCTCGCTGTTGTCTTTGTCTCTCAGGAACCTCTATCCTAAGTTTGCGTCTCCGTGGGCGTCGGCCCCGTGTCGACCGCAGGACATAGGTGAGACTCTGGAGTCTGTGATTCATTTTAACTTTATTTACTGGATGTTTTTGCGGAGGGAAGATTGGATTTACGTTAATCTGATGTTGTCTTCATGTTGTCTTCATGTTGTCTTCATGTTGTCTTCATGTTGTCCTCATGTTGTCCTCATGTTGTCTTCATGTTGTCTTCATGTTGTCTTCATGTTGTCTTCATGTTGTCCCCATGTTTTCTTCATGTTGTCTTCATGTTGTCTTCATGTTGTCTTCATGTTGTCCTCATGTTGTCTTCATGTTGTCCTCATGTTGTCTTCATGTTGTCTTCATGTTGTCCTCATGTTGTCTTCATGGTGTCTTCATGTTGTCTTCATGTTGTCCTCATGTTGTCTTCATGTTGTCTTCATGTTGTCCTCATGTTGTCTTCATGTTGTCCCCATGTTGTCCCCATGTTGTCCCCATGTTGTCCCCATGTTTTCTTCATGTTGTCCTCATGTTGTCCTCATGTTGTCTTCATGTTGTCCTCATGTTGTCTTCATGTTGTCTTCATGTTGTCTTCATGTTGTCCTCATGTTGTCTTCATGTTGTCCTCATGTTGTCCTCATGTTGTCCTCATGTTGTCTTCATGTTGTCTTCATGTTGTCCTCATGTTGCCCTCAAGTTGTCCTCATGTTGTCCCCATGTTGTCCTCATGTTGTCCTCATGTTGTCCTCATGTTGTCCTATATCAATGTTGTTTTTAATTCCCCAAAATAACATGATTGATTCCACCCAACGCTCTGTCCCAAGTACAAATCTCTACTTTCATTAATTTTGGGGCGTCTAATTCAATTTTATAGCATTGTAAAACAAATGGAAGTGTTTTTGAAATAGTATTGAGTAAAAGTTGACATATTCCAGTCTGTGATTATCATCAACATCCATTCCTTTAATTTTAGTCTCAATAATTCCTAATTTCTGCTTTTCTAACTCAAACATTAGGTATAAGTTCCTATTAGCTAGTGTTACGTAGTTCTGAAAACTTCAGAAAAAAGCGTTGAAAAATGGGACAAAAACATAAAAAGATAAAAACAGTGATAAAAAGCCTCAATGTTAAAAAGTGTTGCTTTTTAACATTTGACGGGAAGCCGAGACGAGTGTTCAGCTTTCAGAGGATCAGATTTCTCATTTCTGTGATAAACTGTTGGGTGGAAGGAGGGAACGTGCAAGTTTTCAGTGTTTTCAGCTGTTTCTGCTCCTCTTTCTGCAGACTTCCACGTCCCCTCAGAGTATTTAACCAACATCCACATAAGGGACAAGGTATGCACTTCAAAGGAAGGATCCTTTCTTCTTTTTCTTTTTTGGGTCTTGGTAGTGGTAAAGCAAACACACGCTTTTTTTTCTTACATCAATGATTTGGCTTAAAAGTAAATGATTACTCAGCGTCGGTGTCTAACTGTGGATCTGTCTCCTGTCTCCTGTCTCCGGTCTCCAGTTAGCAGCCATCAAGTTGTCTCGGTATGGGGAAGACCTGCTGTTCTATCTCTACTATATGAACGGAGGAGACCTACTACAACTCCTGGCTGCAGTAGAACTGTAAGGACAACACACAACTCGGACAAGACGGACAAGAAGGACACACAGACGGACAGACAGACAGACAAGAAGGACGGACGGACAAACAGACGGACAGAGAGACAAGACGGACAGACAAGATGGACAGACAGACAGACAAGAAGGACGGACGGACAAAACGGACAGACAGACAGACAAAACGGACGGACGAACAGACGGACAAGACGTTCAGACAGACGGACAAGATGGACAGACAGACAGACAGGATGGACAGACAAGATGGACAGACAGACAAGACGGACAGGACAGACAGACAGACAAGATGGACAGACAAGTCGTTTAGACAGACAGACAAGATGGACAGAAAGACAGACAAGACGGACAGACAGATAGGATGGACAGACAAGATGGACAGACAGACAGACAAGATGGACAGACAAGTCGTTCAGACAGACAAATAGACGGACGGACAGACAAACAGACATAGTCACCACCTGCATCAGTTAGTCAGGAACTTGATTGTCAAGGTTGTAAAATATTGTTCAGCTTCAACATTTCATCTACGAGTTTTCATTAGTAACGGTGTCTCTCTCTCTCTCTCTCTGTCTCTCTGTCTCTCTCTCTCTCTCTCTCTCTCTCTGTCTCTCTGTCTCTCTCTCTCTCTCTCTCTCTCTCTGTCTGTCTGTCTCTCTGTCTGTCTCTCTGTCTCTCTCTCTCTCTGTCTCTCTGTCTCTCTCTCTCTCTCTCTCTCTCTCTCTGTCTGTCTGTCTGTCTCTCTCTCTGTCTCTCTGTCTCTCTCTCTCTCTCTCTCTCTCTGTCTCTGTCTGTCTGTCTGTCTGTCTGTAGCTTTAACAGGGACTGGAGGTACCATAAAGAGGAGCGGGTCTGGATCACCCGGGCTCCGGGGATGGAGCCCACGCTGAAGACCAACGCCTACGAGAGAGGGACCTACTACTTCTTCGACTGCCTCAACTGGAGGAAAGTGGCCAAGGTAACACCGGGTCCTGGTCCACAGCTTTACCGGCTCAGATTATGTCAAAACTAACAATTATTTGAATAATCGATTTCCCAGCAGGTTGTTTTCTCCATTCAGTATTTAACCCGTTCGTGCCGGATGCTTCGCGCCGACACATCACATCTACCGCCGGCCGCTGCGTGGCGCCGCGTTCTGTATCCGTCGGTGTTTTCATGACGCGTGCAGCAGAGAACGCACCGTCATTGGTTCAGATACACAGGAGGCGGGTCTTGTTGGCTATTTAAAGCCACGTGACCACAAAGATGTACCGTAGTTCGCTGAAAATCATGTCAATCAACCAGACACACATGTGCGTTTGGTTATGAATGTTTGAGAGACGAGATAGAAAATGTCTCTGAGGGAGGAGGAGTTAGACAGCGAGGGCAGGGACGTTGAGGTGGAAGATAGTGAGGTGTTTAGGAGGGAGGAGGAGGAGGATGATGATGATGATGATGATGATGAAGAAGTGCTGGATGATCCTTTGCGCCACGCAGCAGCCGGCAGGAGGTTCAGAGTTGTGCAACGCATTAACCGGCGGTAGATGTGATGTGTCGGCGCGAAGCATCCGGCACAGACGGGTTAATTGTCGGGTTTGTAAAACCTCAAAAAACCTCCGTAGTTCCCCGGAGCCCGTAGCCTGGTTGACCCACCTGAGACTGGGTCTGGGCGAGGTGCATCCACATCTCAATGGGCGTCACCAACGGACGCCGCCCAAATGCCTCTGACCTAATTGGACAGCCCTTCAACCAATCAGAACAGCGATCTGGGCGACGTAGCAGCGGCAGCGGCATCAACGGGTCGCTGCGATCGGTGGCCGTCGCGTTGAACGTGAACGAAGCGCTGCTCGCCGTCGCTGTGCTAACGTAGAGCCCGCCTCCACCCACCAGGGCGTGTTTTCAGGCGCCAGGATTATTTATCCTCACACCACATATTTAGCATTTAACGCGTCTTTTTTTGGGCCTTCGTGGGAAATTCTTAAAGCCAAACTTTATTCATCCGGGTGAGTCGGTTGAGAAGAAATTCCCATTTGCGACAACGACCTGTCCTGCTGCCGCTGAGCGGCGCCGCTGCAGCGGGTTGGGGTTCAGTGCCTTGCTCAAGGGCTCGTTGAGGTGCCATTTGAAAATCCCTCTTACTTTGTGCGTAGCTTGAGTACAACTCTAGTCCGAGTCTTAAACTCGAGTCTCCATCTCTGGGTGGATTTGAAGGAGCACCCTTCACACAATGCAAGTCAATGGAGAGCTTCTTTCCCCTCCGATGGGGGCGGGACTTAAACGCGCTCTGTCGCTTTAAGGGAAACTCTGAAATACGACGCTTCCAATGTAAACAATGACAACATATATATAATAAATCTGACTTCCTGTCTCTCTTTCCTTTGCAGGAGTTTCATCTGGAGTACGACAAACTAGAAGAGCGACCTCACGTTCCCTCCACGTTCAACTACAATCCTGCCCAGCAGGCCTTCTGATTGGCTCTACCTCCTCCTGCCCGCCTGCCATTGGCCCTCCTGGCTCGCCAGTCATCGCCCCTCTAGGTTTTACTTTACACACTCAAACGCCAATCTGGCCAAAAATAAGGACTCGGGACGGGGAGAGGACGTCCCGGCTCTCTCCCAAAACACATCTCTGAATAGACTCTATGATTTTAACTTTTTTTTTTTTTTTTTTTTTTTTTTTTTTTGATTATTTGTTGGTTCTTTACCTCATTTTCTGTTCTGTTTTTTACTACCCACCCACCCTCCGTGAGTTTGGTTCGGTCGGTCTGTTACGTGGAGCACAGACTTAATGTCGACAGACGGCACAACGACACACCGACACGAGCACTGCGGATAACTGTCCCTCTGATCGAGTGATTCACGTTTCTAAGTCTTAAGAATTTGAGTATTTTTTTTGGTCTAAGAGACGCTTTTTAAAGGAAGAACCAGATTTTAAACACACACAGAACACAGAATCGATCACCCCTCGGGAGGATAGTTACTGCACACCCTGCGTCACACCCCTCTGGTCTCTGGCAGAAAGATATTTATCATTTTTCTTCATTTTTACCAGGTTTCTCCAGCAGCATTACACACACACACACACACACACAGACACACACACAGACACACACACAGACACACACACGTCAGCAGACAGCGGACAGTCAGGAGAGGAAATGCAATGTACATTGTAGCACTATTTCATAATAAAAGAAGAAAAAATATCTTTTGGTTTGTTTTTATGTGGCGAGAACGTGAACTAGCTAAAAGCTCTTATTTTAATTTTTTAATTTTTTTTTTTAATTAAATCCGTTAGAAGCAGAGAGGAACGTCACTCTGAGCGGGATGTGGTTCATTTTTATTTAATTGACTGTTTTCCACCAGGCAGTTTTTATTTTTTATTTATTCACCTCTATAAGAAATATTCCGGCGATATTCTGCATCAGATCCCATGTGCAGGTCTCTTAACACCCAAACAGCTGACTGGAGTTTTTAGCGAACTTATGTAACGTACGTACCTAAATTAGAAGAAAAAAGTCAACTTTTGGTTTCACACAGAAGCCAAACGCCATCCATCACTACACCGCTGCTGCAGATTTAGACTAGAAACTGTCTCTGTCTGTCTGTCTGTCTGTGTCTCTCTCTCTCTCTCTCTCTCTCTGTCTGTCTGTTTGTCTGTCTCTCTGTCTGTCTCTCTCTCTGATTGTCTGTTTG
>NC_048429.1:522080-524343 GCF_013103735.1 Etheostoma cragini
TGAAGGTCGGTAGTTCAATCCCTGGCCCTGCAGTCCCATGTTGAAGTGTCCTTGGGCTTTTACACATCGTCGTATTTCTTTAGAAATAAACAACGGACAAATAGTCTTTAAACCCTTCAGATGTGAAGTTATTCTCTTTCAAAGTGACGTCTAAATGATTGGGAGTCAATGGGATGCTAACGGCGGGTGATGGCTTATTAGCATTAAAATGGCGCCATGGGAGCTACACCTAGAGGAGAGCCCCCCCCCCCCCCCCCCCCCCCCCCCCCCCCCCCCCCCCCCCCCTCCCTTGGGAAGGACCTGAGTATTACCCAGTAATTTGGGTAACTATGGTTTAGTAATTTGTCCACATGAGGGCGCCATCAGCCAAAAGGAAGATCTACACACACGTCACTTCTTTAAATAAAGTTATGATTTGTGAATTCAACCATCAATCTCTTCATCTCTAAGTCATCAATGAAGATGATCACATTGTTAATCTCCTGATCTTTTTTTTGCAGCCAAAAATATTGAAATTATTCATTTTGATAACAAGCGGGGACAGAGCTGTTTGCACGTTTCTGTCTGACAACGTGCTGAAACTTGTTGATATTTTTGCTGAATCAACGTCCTGATGATGTTGGTGTTTTATCACAGTCGCACAACGGCAGCCGGAGACGACGAAGTTTAATGGAGACAGGACGAGGGCTGGTCTATAACCTGGAGGACTGGAGGTACACACACACACACACACACACACACACACACACACACAGTTATACACAAGCATACATACATACATACATCACACACACACACACACATAAATATACATATACACACACACACGCAGACACAAGCATACATACATACAGACAAATATACACATACAATCACACATACACAAGCATACACACAGACACAAGCTTACATATACACATACAGATATACACACACATTTACACATCGGTGCATCAACATGCTCATTAAGTGCATGAAGTGTTTCCAAAATCTGTGTTGTACCTCCACAACATGAAGGAAAAACTGCATACACACACATATACACACACATGCACACACATACACACACACGAATGCACATGCATGCACGCACGCAGACATACATGGGCGCACACAGAGATAAAAGATAACACACAGGCAAAAATACACACACCAACCCAAATAAACACACATACACGCATGCATGCACACGGACATAAACGTACACACAGAGATAAAAGATAACACACAGACTTACACACACACACACACACACACACACACACACACACACAGTCTCAAAACACCGGTGGGTGCAATAAAGAGTCTATGCGGCGATAAAAACAACAGCGGAGCAGATTTTATCGCCAGTAGAGACTCAGAGGAGACGACTCATTGAATTTTAATCTGAAATAAGAAGAACAAGGAGAGGAGGAAGGTACGTCCAATCACAACTTTAAGTGTAAGTAGACGTTTCAATTCTTCAAATTGATGGTGGAAAACAAGCAAAATCGTTAATAAAAACAACAACAACCTAATATGACTTTCAGTGAGATGTTTTCTTCTTCAGGTTGTTGTATTTGCTCACAGAGACCATGTTGACACAACAGTTATGTAACTGAACTAATCTAAAAAAGAAAAGTGTAATGAAGAGAGTGAGGAGGCGAGGGTGTGAAGTTACGCTCAAACTTCACTTTGTTGGATCGTGCTGTTTTACTAAAGCAGAGACACACAAACACACACAAACACGGCGTTGTCCCACGGAAGAAACACAATGTGCTGCATTTATAACTTAGTTAATTTTTTTAATTTATAGCCGAAGGTTCATTGATCCCAAATGGGGGAAAATAAGACCCCAAACTTAATGAAAGTAGAGATTTGTACTTGGCAAAGAGCGTTGGGTGGAATCAATCATGTTATTTTGGGGAATTAAAAAGAACATTGATATAGGACAACATGGGGACAACATGAGGACAACATGAGGACAACATGAAGACAACATGAGGACAACATGAAGACAACATGAAGACAACATGAGGGCAACATGAGGACAACATGGGGACGACATGAAGACAACATGAGGACAACATGAGGACAACATGAAGACAACATGAAGGCAACATGAAGACAACATGAAGACAACATGAAGACAACATGAGGGCAACATGAAGACAACATGAGGGCAACATGAGGACGACATGGGGACGACATGAGGACAACATGAAGACAACATGAAGACAACATGAGGACAACATGAAGACAACATGAAGACAACATGAGGACA
>NC_048429.1:524443-526531 GCF_013103735.1 Etheostoma cragini
CTAGACCTCTCTATAATCTACAGACAAACAAAGACTGAGGACACTGATTATTTTAACCGAGCCATAGTCGTAAATTCATTCATTTCCACAAAGTTAATTTTCAACATTGTGTAAGGAAGCAACATCCAAAACTACCCCAAAGAAGTTAACTTCCTGAACCCTCGTCGTTCAACAAACAAACAGTTAAACGTGTGTTGTACCCGTGTTGCCGTGCAGTTTCCGGGGTAATCGTCTTCGTCAGCAGCGATGAAGACGATAAGAAACACGGCCATCTTTAACCCTGAAACACAACAATAGTTCGCACCAAATACACAACAAAACACACACACATACACACACAAGAGTCCTCCTTTTAGTTTCATTACCAGAATATTTATTTCATTCTTTTTTCTATTAAAACACTAGCTGCCATATTTAATAAAACAGCCAAACGGCCAAGTGCCTCAGTCCTCGTCCTCCAATCAAATGTGTGGGCGTGTCCTTGGCTTTTGCTGCTGCAGTGTGAACGCGCGTCGGCTTGCTGTTGTTGTTGTTGTTGTTGTTGTTGTTGTTGTTGTTTCCCAAGGAAGGGTGGTGGTTGGCGGTTGTGGGCGGAGTCGAGCGTGGTCCCCTGTACAACTGTCTCCATGTCGGTTGTCCGTTAACGGGAAGTCTCGTATTGCATCGTTTACCGGCGGCCAGCAGAGGACGCGTCTCCTCGCTTCAGACACATTTGTAGTTTTTCCCCTTTTTCTTAAAAATACTGCCTTTTCTGTGTGTGTGTGTGTGTGTGTGTGTGTACATACACACACACATACCTGTACATTGGTGCCTCCTGGACAAAAGTTTAAAAACAACGTAAGAAAGAGGAAATTGTTTTTATATATTTAGCTTAAAAAAATACGGGGACTTCCTGTTGTCGGTTGTGTTTTGGTGATCGGGAAAGACTTCCGACATTTTGGAAAAATACGCTTTCTTGCCGACAGTTAGATGTTCAGATGGATAACACTCTAAATATGGAGCTAATGATGCATTCATGTGGTGTCGGAATAATCGGAATCATCGGAATAATTCATGTGAATGTCACCCAATGTTGCCGAGTCGGCGTCACATTACGCAGTAACATGTCGGACCAAATTAAACGTTCGGTTCATGTTGAGAAACGTCTTATTAATTCATGTTTTGCACATCAATCTTTTGCTGCCACGTAATCTGCGATACGGCATCAGGTGTGACGGTTATCTGATGAATTAATCGGGAAATGTCACGTCAGCGCCGCCCTCAAGTCGGGAAGTTGGCGAACATTTTGCCGAGTTGACGTCATATTATGCAGAAACGTGGTAAAGTACATGTTGGGTTGATGGTAAACGCGTTAATTTAGTGTAATCTGACAGTTAGTTTAGCTCCGCCCCCTCAAATAACAAAATCCTCCACCCGGAGTCCCTAAAGTGGATTAACACGTGACTGTATATCTTATTTAATCTGTATGTAAAAACGACGTCTTCGTGCTAAGCTAAGCTAACGTCTCCTGGCGGGCGCTTCATATTTAGCGTAGACACGAGCGTGGTATCAATCTGAAAATCTAACTCAAGAAAATTAAAGCAAATAAGCGGATTTCCCAAAATGTGGAACTTTTTCCTTCACAATCCTCGGAGAGAGGTCACTCCAGCAATCCGATTGGTTCCACTGTTGCCGGGCGGAAAATAAGACAAAACAAATGTGGGAGTTGAAAGAAAATTGGAGGAATTTAAAAATTAAAAAGGTGAAGAAACATGAAGCTCCACTGGCGGAGGGAGCTGTGATGTTGGAAAGGATTTGAAGGAGATGTGTTAACACGTCTAACTTTAATCTGCTGCTTTAATCCACCAAACTGTGGCCTAATCTGGGGGAAATTATCCATGTTTTTATCTCTAATACTCTCATAAGTATGTCTTTCTGTCGTGCCGTTTGATTTTGAAGAAGGAGTCTGGTTTCTAGTGGTTTAACCCCAGTCTGGGTAACTCAAGCCCGAGACAGAAGACAGAGAGACAGACAGACAAACAGACAGACAGAGAGAGAGAGAGAGAGACAGAGACAGACAGACAAACAGACAGACAGAGAGAGAGAGAG
>NC_048429.1:526631-528160 GCF_013103735.1 Etheostoma cragini
GAGAGAGAGAGAGAGAGAGAGAGAGAGAATAAATGGTCCAAGAAAAAGTGTGTGTGGAGAAAGTTACTGTAGAAATTGAGTCTAAATCAGCACAGATTATGTCAAATTGTGTCTAATTAAGCCGTTAACTCAGAGCTTTTGCAGCCTGATATTCATGTCTCGTGTTTATAAAATGTGAAGCTCTCCCTCGGCTAAGAGGCTTATCTCCCTCTCCTGCAGCGTGGAGCAGAGACGACAACATATAACACACATCTGGAGGGACTCCTGAGGCCACCTGGGCGAGCGAGCATCCCTCAACAGAGAGAGAGAGAGAGCGAGAGAGAGAGAGAGAGAGAGAGAGAGAGAGAGAGAGAGAGATGAAACCATAGAAACATCCCAGATTGCTGCAGGCTGCACTACATGGCCAAAAGTATGCGGACACTAGACACTTTTTTTAGATGTACACTGGCTTAGCCCCCCCCCCCCCCCCCCCCTAAACTAAAGCTGATTATTAAGAAGACTAAAAAAAAACATCTTCTGGAAATCGATCTTAAAGCCTTAATTCCAAAAATGTAGGAAAATTAAGGACAGCAATTTTTTTTTTTTTGGGGGGGGGGGGGGGGTGATACATAATTTAATTTATTTTCTTTAATTTATACTCTTTATTGATCCCCTATGGGGATTACAATTTACACCCTGTTATTATTAAAATTATTATTATTATTTTTACCCTAATGTCTGTATTACAGCATACGTGTACACTATTTATCAACAGGATTTGAAGAGTTTTATCTGTTTTACTGCTCTTTATATTCATATTGTTCACCGTAATCTTCTTGGTGTTTTTTTAGGAAGACAACTTGAAGATGTGTCCCGGGACAACGGATGAAAAATGGCCTCCGGTGCCGCTGCCGGGCTAGCGACGGCCAAATGAAGCTTGGGGAACCGGCGTCTTTCTGCTCTGAGCCACCAGATGGCGCTGTTGTTTACGAGCACGGCCCGAGACGTTGCAGTTCGGTGTGTTCTCATCTCTTTGTTAAGCAGACAGCGCCATCTAGTGGTTTAGAGCAGAAAGACGCTGGTTCACCAGGCTTCATGCTAGTGCTAGCCTAGCAACTATTGTAACTGTTATGGAGGTGCAACCGACTCCAGAACGTAATTAAGCGCCTTCATTACCTCATTACCTCGCCATCTTGCCGTGGGTCTTGGTTCTGGGAAAGGTTTTAGGCCTCAAACCGAGACAACCGCTATCAGAGGATTGGAGACCATTACACATGTCATTTGGCGGGAAAATAAAAACGGCAAAATAGACAAAAGGACAAGACGAGTGCGCCATTTTGTGCCAAGTAACTGATTTATTGTTCTTATGGAGTTTGTATGATGCTTTGGCAATAATCCTTCATGTCAATAAAGCACATTTGAATTGAGAGGGAGAGACAGAGAGGGGGAGAGAGAGAGAGAGAGAGAGAGACACAGAGAGAGAGAGAAAGAGAGAGAGAGAGAGACACAGAGAGAGAGAGACAGAGAGAGAGACACAGAGAGAGAGTGAG
>NC_048429.1:528260-530208 GCF_013103735.1 Etheostoma cragini
CACACAGAGACACACACACACAGACACACACAAACACACACACACAGGGACTTACATACACAGAGAGACACAGACACGCACACACACAAACACACAAACATATGCACACACACACACACAAAGGGAGACACACACACACACACAAATACACAGAGACAGACAGAGTCACACACACAGAGAGACACACACAAACAAACAAACACACACACACACACACACAGACACACACACACAGAGACAAACACATACACACACACAGAGACATTGACACAAAAAGACATACACAAAGAGAGACACACACAGAGACACTACACACACACATACACACACACCCACACCCATACACACACACACACACACAAAGAGAGACACACACAGAGACACTACACCCACACACACACACACACAAGGCTTCCACTCTCTGTAATGCAGTGACATTATTTCCGGCCGGTGCAATAAGCTAACAGCAGATAAATCACGCTGGCATCAGTTCATCATCCACGAGAGACAGAAGTCTGATTCAGATTTAGATTTATGTTTATTTATGAAAACTCACAAAACAGCCTCGCAAGACAAAACTACTTTAATTATCCACAGTGGAAAGAGACGCAGCACGAAGGACAAACGCACTTTGTATCGACAATAAAAAAAGATTAAAATAAATAACTAAATAATTGAACTAACCCAAAACTAAAGGTCTGTTTTTTCTACTGCAGCATGGCCACATGAGGACAACATGAAGACAACATGAGGACAAAATGAGGACAACATGAAGACAACATGAGGACAACATGAGGACAACATGAGGATAAGATGAAGACAACATGAGGACAACATGAGGGAAGCATGTGGACAACATGAGGACAACATGAGGGCAGCATGGGGACAACATGAGGACAACATGAAGACAACATGAAGACAACATGAGGACAACATGAGGACATCATGAGGACAACATGAAGACAACATGAGGACAACATGAGGACAACATGAGGGCAACATGAAGACAACATGAAGACAACATGAGGACAACATGAGGGCAACATGAGGACAACATGAGGACAACATGAGGACAACATGAGGATAAGATGAAGACAACATGAGGACAACATGAGGACAACATGAAGACAACATGAGGACAACATGAGGACAACATGAGGACAACAGCTTTATAGTCTTAATATAATGCTAAATATTTAGGCTATATTTAATACCTAATAACTTACTACTAAAACTAGCTTAATAATAATGAAATACAACAACAGTCTACACTGTAAGAAGTTACACAACTTTTAAATGGCAGCAACACTAAAAAGAATCCACTAAAAGTCGAGTGTTTGGTTATTTTACTGCCTCCAAAACTTGGTAGTCTTAATATAATGCTAAATATGTATTTATTATCTAGTAACCTACTACTAATACTAGCTTAATAACAACATTACCCATAAGATCCACAGCCACAAAAACTACAATTTCAGAATAAAATACAAATATAAATACGTCTATTTGAATCACAACAACAGTCTACACTGTAAGAAGTTACACAACTTTTAAATGGCAGCAACACTAAAAAACATCCACTTAAAGTCGAGTGTTTGGTTATTTTACTGCCTCCAAAACTTGGTAGTCTTAATATAATGCAAAATATGTATTTAATACCTAGTAACCTACTACTAATACTAGCTTAATAACAACGTTGCCCATAACATCCACAGCCACAAACATGCAAACATGCACTGCTTACTACAAATTCAGAATAAAATGCAAATAGAAATACGTCTAATTGGATCAGAACAACACAGGCTACACTGTAAGAAGTTACACAACTTTTAAATGGAAACAACACTAAAAAAAAATCCACTACGAATCGAGTTTTAGCCTGTTTTGTCTAATCTCGCCTCCGCTAACCCTCCCGATACGGAGGGTAGGGACCGGAGGGTGGGCTCCG
>NC_048429.1:530308-531815 GCF_013103735.1 Etheostoma cragini
AGAGAGAGAGAGAGGGAGAGAGAGAGAGAGAGAGAGAGCGAGTGAGAGAGAGAGCGAGTGAGAGAGAGACGAGTCACGCTTCATTTAGAAACCCTTTAATGTCTCCCTCTGTGATCTTTGGGAACTGAAGACAGCGAGACCTTTAATGCTCTGCCCCCCTACAAGGTCTCAATATTAAAGGGTAGCGTCGTGTTTTTCAGCCTATTTCCCATGGTTTGGGTCTAAGTGAGTCATGGGAACAACGGTCTTTGACACTGGACCAGTATTAGGCCGAGACCCCTGCACTCGGCAGCGAAATATGCTGAAATTTAACGTTGCGTACCTTCAGTCAGCGTCCATTAAAAGCGCTCGTTTTGCCGCTGAAAGACTCGGATTATTATTCTAAGTGTGTGACAACATTATGGGATGGATCCCTACAGAGATAGAGCGTTTAGTTAAAGAGTAAGATCCTTTTAGTTTAACATGAAACAGAAATCACCATCACCAAACCCACCAGACTCCATGTAAATAATCACTACTTTTAGTGTGTATAGAGCAGCATATCTCCACCAGACTCCATGTAAATAATTACTACTTTTAGCGTGTATAGAGCAGCATATCTCCACCAGACTCCATGTAAATAATCACTACTTTTAGCGTGTATAGAGCAGCATATCTCCACCAGACTCCATGTAAATAATCACTACTTTTAGCGTGTATAGAGCAGCATATCTCCACATGTAAATAGGCTAATTAAGAGATTATTTTCACCAGAGTGGTGATTGTTGGAAAGATGAACCAAGACTGCAATTGATGGGCACCCAGATAGCTCAGTTGGTAGAGCAGGCACATAAATATAGAGGCTAACTTCTTGATGAAGCGAGCCTCCTCTATGTAGACCCTAATGGTCCCTAATACTGTATCTGAAGTCTCTTTATATAGACCTTAGTGGTCCCTAATACTGTATCTGAAGTCTCTTTATATAGACCTTAGTGGTCCCTAATACTGGATCTGAAGTCTCTTTATATAGACCTTAGTGGTCCCCTAATAGTGTATCTGAAGTCTCTTTATATAGACCTTAAGTATATTACTTAAGGTCTATATATATATATATATATATATATATGTAGAGTAATACTTTAGTATGTTACTTGGTAACAGAGTATTAGTGTGCGGTTGATTGCAGGACGTTGTGTGACCGAGGGACAGCTGAAGGGAGACAGACCTGCAGTTAATTGGTGTTGTGTCTGTAGGTCTGTAGGGGGGATTAGTTAATGGAGCTGCATGTGGACCTGAGGACTGACGTGACATTTACAGCTACAGACTCCAGCTGCCTCCACCAGTTAGAGCTGGTGGTAAAGGGTCAGTCCGCTTTATTACAACCGGTGTCTTATTTTGGAGGTTTTGTCCATCGTTTCTGTCAGTGGTGAAGACAACGGACATGTGTGTATGTGTGTGTGTGTGTGTGTGTGTGTGTCTGTGTGTGTTTGTGTGTGTCTGTGTGTGATGTGTGTGTGTGTGTGTCTGC
>NC_048429.1:531915-533331 GCF_013103735.1 Etheostoma cragini
GGATACCCAGGGCTCGGTTTACACCTATCACCACCTCTAGCCACTGGGGGGTCATAGGCAGGCTGGAGGGGGGGGGGGACGCATGTTAATGCTGAAAAACCTCATAAAGGGACATTTTCATGCCATGGGACCTTAAAAGTGAGACATTTTCTATAATTGTTGGATTTCTTTTTTTATGGGGGGACAGGCTCAAGTGTCCATGACCAGATTCGGCTGTGATACATTTGGTGATCTTTGATTTTTTAGATTTATTAAAACACTTTAAGCGCTGGAGTTTTTGTGGAGTTTTTGGCATCTGTCGCTCAAGAATTATGTTATGACCCTTTTCTTTTTTTTTTTTAACCAAACTTTTTCGAGGTTTTAAGATAAGTGGTCGGTACAAAACGACTCATGACGAAATCTGATTGGTCCGCGTCTCCACCGACATCTACGCCTGTGATGGTGTTTTCCGGATGAGCGATTACTTTAATGCGTTAAATCCCAATCAAAAGTTTGGCTTACTGTTTTATTTATTTATATTAATTTAATTTTTAATATTTTTTAACACACACACACACACAAACAAACTCACACGCTTACTGTTTTATTTGTTTTATTTTATTTAAATTTTTAATATTTTTTAAAAACACAGACACACACACGCTTACTGTTTTATTTATTTATTTTATTTTATTCTAATATTTTTTTAACACAATCACATGCTTATTACTGTTGTAAGTATTTTATTAAATTTTTTTAATTTATATTTAATTTTTTTCTAACACACACGATTTAATTACTTTACGCTTTAATTACTTGATAATTACATGTATGGAGTTTATTGTTCTTATGAAGTGTGTTTGATGCTTTGGCAGAATTCTTGTTGCATTCCTGTCAATAAAGCAAATTTGAATTGAATGCTGAATCATACAAATATTTTTAAAAAGGCAGCACGTGCAGCAGCGATCTTGTAAATAATAAGTGTGTTTTGGTGTATGTGTGTGTGTGTGTGTGCGTGTGTCTGTGTGTGTGTGTGTGTGTGTGTGTGTGTGTGTGTCAGAAGAGTTTGAGTCCGAGTGTTTTTTGTGCAGCTGCACGAAGTCGAGAGGTGGACAGAAATAGATCGAACACACTCTGTGTGTGAATGAAAGACTTAAAGCACCGTTAACGCACAGCTGACAGTAAACACATCACAGCTGATATCCTGCGGGGTCGCGCATGTGTGTGTGTGTGTGTGCGTGTAGTTGTGTGTGTGTTCCTCTGTGTGTGTGTGTGTGTGAGATCCAGTCTCCTGGTCTTAGTGAGAACTGGAGGGACGTGACCCAGTCTCTTGGTCTTAGTGAGAACTGGAGGGATGTGACCCAGTCTCTTGGTCTTAGTGAGAACTGGAGGGATGTGACCCAGTCTCTTGGTCTTAGTGAGAACTGGAGGGACGTG
>NC_048429.1:533431-537874 GCF_013103735.1 Etheostoma cragini
CCGGTTTCTGAATGTCTTCTGATCCGGTTTCTGAATGTCCTCTGATCCGGTTTCTGAATGTCTTCTGATCCGGTTTCTAAATGTCCTCTGATCCGGTTTCTGAATGTCTTCTGATCCGGTTTCTGAATGTCCTCTGATCCGGTTTCTGAATGTCTTCTGATCCGGTTTCTGAATGTCCTCTGATCCGGTTTCTGAATGTCCTCTGATCCGGTTTCTGAATGTCCTCTGTCCAACTCTTGAGGGGGAGAGAGAGAGAGAACGACGGCCCAACCAACCCTATGTATAGATAAGTGAGTAATCAATTAACTCAGGTGTCAGTCACCTGTCCTCGTTAGCCAGTCCCCAGTCCCCAGATCCCAGCAACCAATGGGACGCACTCGGCCGAGGAGCCGTCACAATATCAATTTCTTATGTTTTTTTTAATGTATTGAATTGCAATTCTGCTTCTGGACAAAGATTTGACATTTTTGTCCCTTTTTCAGACTTTTCTTTAGTTTTCACTAACACCACCACTTTACTAGTTTTACTGCTTTTTGGAATCCATGGTTAAAAACCCTCATTTGAATAGAATTAAACCTAATATTTGACTTTAAAAAAGCAGAAATTATGAGTTATTTTGACCAATAGTTAAGATTAGAGGTATGTTGAGTGGATGCTGATTTGAAACCATTTCAATTTACACCCAAAATTCAGTGAAGATGATGAATTTGCAAAGAGCGTTGTAAGGAATCGTCCTCTTCGTGGTCATTTGGTTATAAAGTGCCATATTTCTCCTAAAGACATTGTTAAAACGGTCAAATATGACCCGAGGACAACAGGAGGGTTACTACAAATTTGAATTGTGATCCCAGATCCGGTTTTTGACTTCAATTCAAATTAAAGAGTTGAGTTGGATGTTAGGAGTCCTTCTCCATTCAGTTCTGAACCGTGCACACGCCGGGTGTATGTGATGGAATAGTGGTCTAGTCCCCCGGACCCCCCTACGCCGCAGCAGTATGGAACGTTCCGGGCCGGTCCGTGTGGAGTTAGCATGTTCTCCCCGTGCTGGCGTGGGTTTCCTCCGCGTGCTCCGGTTTCCTCCCACCATGGAGACGTGCATGCTGGGTAATTTGGTCTACAGTATGAAAATTAGCCGTCTGGCTAACATTTACAGAGATGTTGATTAATGTGCGCTGTCCTAATCAAATCAAATGAAGTCGTCATCCTGTCATTTGCAAAGCCGGTCAGCGGTGAGGCGTGTGTGTTTTGAGCTGTAAAATGGGCGAGTAAAGAACGAGAGAGTGACATGAGCTCACTGAGAGAGAGAGGGAGAGAGGGAGGAAGGAGGAGAGGAGATGGAGGCAGGTGGGCGGTGTCACTCAGCCAATTACTCGCCGAGTAATTTCCTCCATCATGAGTTAATTATGTTATGAATGTAAACGGCAGGCGCCGCCGCGGGTAACCAGAGGGCAGCGCCGCTCCGATGACTGACACCCCCTAACGAACTCTCACCGTCGTTTAAATGTTAAAAATGCACTCCGACCCCAAACTAATCATTTAAAGGGAAAAGAAACACAACAGATCAGCTGGAAAGGTCAGAAAGCATTAATAATGTATGAAAACGTGCACTCCTTCAGGGGGGAAAGGGTTAATGTAATAAGTGAGAAATTAACATTAATGTCTGTGTGTGTGTGTGTGTGTGTGTGTGTGTGTGTGTGTGTGTGTGTGTGTGTTAAACTAATTAACTGTAATGAGGATCATTACATCATGTCATGGCCATCTGTGTGTCCCCGTCCAGCCGGGAGACTGTCTCCCTTAAAACTACTATCTTCAACTTAAGTAAAAGTATTAATACCACACTGTAAAAATACTCCTACACAGTAAAAGTTTAAATAATATTTACAAAACAACTAAAACGAGATGCAAAACAAAACCACCACGATAAGATGTTAAAAGACCAGCTAGAAAAGTAAAGTAGGAAGTTCACACACACACACACACACACACACACACACACACTCACACACTCTCACACACACACACTCACGGTGGGTCATGCAGCAACGGGCCGCGGGTCGGAGTCGAACCCGGGCCCGTTGCTAGAGGACTGAGCCTCTTTGTTTGGGCGCCTGCTCGACCAACTGAGCTCCCTGGGCGCCGCGTCTGCTCCTCTCTACCGGCCTCATTTAACAACTGAAGGATTATCGCCCCCCCCAAAACAACTCTGTCAACACATCAGTGTGTCTCTGCTTTCAAAACCAAAAACCTGCAACGACGACGACGACGACGACAGCAACAACAACAACAACAGCAACAACAGCAACAGCAACTACAGCAACAACAACAGCAACAACAACAGCAACAACAACAGCAACAACAACAACAACAACAGCAACAACAACAGCAACAACAACAACAACAACAGCAACAACAACAGCAACAACAACAGCAAAAACAACAACAACAACAGCAACAACAACAACACCAACAACAGCAACAACAGCAACAACAACAGCAACAACAACAACACCAACAACAGCAACAACAACAACAACAACAGCAACTACAGCAACAACAGCAGCAACAGCAGCAACAACAACAACAACAACACCAACAACAACAACAACAGCAACAACAACAGCAACAACAACAACACCAACAACAGCAACAACAACAACAACAACAGCAACAACAACAGCAACTACAGCAACAACAGCAGCAACAACAGCAACAGCAACAACAACAGCAACAACAACAGCAACAACAACAGCAACAACAACAGCAACAACAACAGCAACAACAACAGCAACAGCAACAGCAACAACAACAGCAACCTAGTGATCAGTGTGTGTTCTCCTCTCCATGTCAACACACACATGCTCCTCTATGTTGATCTCATTTGGGCCATTAATTCGGGACTAAAACACAGACACACACACACACACACACACACACACACACACACGTATATAATTGTATGCTCAGCCTGTTGGCATGGCAACCGCAATCATCCGGCAGGGCGACGCACTCATGATGTCACTGGGCGAGGCGTTCATGTGATTGGTCGGGTGATGAATGGCTGCTGAGCTGAGCCGGTTAGTACGCTGAGAGAGAGAGAGAGGAAAAGAGACAGATGGAAGACAAAGAAAAGAGTGACAGAGACAGACAGATAGAGAGAGGGAGTGAGGGAGAGAGGAAGGGAATGAGACAGATAGAGAGGGAGAGAGACAGAGAGGAGAGAGACAGATAGAGAGGGAGGGAGGGAATGAGACAGATAGAGAGGGAGAGAGACAGATAGAGAGAGGGAGGGAGAAAAGAGAGGGAAAGATCGAGAGAAATTGAGAGAGAGAGAGAGACAGACAGACAGATAGAGAGAGGGAGACAGAGAGAGGGAGACAGATAGAGAGAGACAGACAGATAGAGAGAGGGAGACAGAAAGAGACAGACAGATAGAGAGAGGGAGACAGATAGAGAGAGAGTGACAGAAAGAGAGAGGGAGAGATAGAGAGAGGAAAGGACAGAGACACCTTCGGGACGAGATGCAATCAGACCGAACACCAGAAGAAAAATAAAATAAAAGATGTCCCATTCATCACATGACGACAGCAACGTCCTAATGTCTCTGAGACAGATTTACGGAAGAATGTCTCCTCAGACGTTCTCCATAGTCAAATCATCTTTATTTATAAAACACTTTTAAGTGGAACCAACATTAAGGGACCGGCGCGGCGCGGAGCAACTGTCTCGCTATTTTAGGACTGACGCAGTTGTCACGTTGTGTAAATAGCAGGTGCATTCTGGGAGTTCTGGACTTACAGGGAGGTGTGTTCAGGTGCATTCTGGGCGTGCTGGTCTTACAGGGAGGTGTGTTCAGGTGCATTATGCCCCCTGTATTTTAAGGAAGAACATTTATTTATTCATGAAACATTATTCATTCACAACGAAAATTGTTGTCCTTAAAGGTCGTATTTTTCCAAATTTTTTTAATTAAGGCATTAAGATCAATTTCCAAAATATGTTTTTTTTAATTCCTCTTTTTAGTCTTTAAACTAGACTTTAGCATAAATTTAAACTCATGATCACCACTGTAAATCATTATGTTCTCAGTAGATTATTATTGTTGCAGTAGACTTATTACAAGAACTATCAGCCTTCAGAACTACAAACATGGCGGTGTTCCTGTCTGTGGAAACTAGTGAGACATTAATCATTGGAAGAAAAAAAACGTGAAATCCATTTAAAACACACACATTGACATGTGGAACATTAAGCTGTGAATGGGACGTTTTTAAAAAAAAACTTTTTCAGTTATTATAAATAGAATAAATTAAATAAATATATAGATTTCGGGTCAGTTTTGCTCACGTGTTGATATCCTTCCACGATGGAAACGCATTTTTATATCGCCTTATGTTTCATTTCGTTGAGATGAAATGTAGTTTAGGTTGCAATCACGACCCCCCC
>NC_048429.1:537884-539100 GCF_013103735.1 Etheostoma cragini
CCCCCCCACACCGCCAACCCCACTCTGTCTGTTGTACCAATCCCTCTGTCGCCATAGCAACCTGTCAGGCCGTGGTAACGAGCCAGGACACCAATCAGCCTCCTGCTATGAGAGATCTGTGTGTGAGGTTGTGTTTTTGGAAGCTGGAACTGAGCTGAGCCGATGCAGACTACCTCTGAGCCAATCAGAGTCAAGCCTGCCGCCTCCATTTTGACCTTGTTACAGCGCCCCCTGCTGGGTAATCAGCGCCAGAGCGACGCGTCGACCCTCTGACGTCTGTCCAAATCTGATCCTACCAGTTTTTCAACCTGGACCCTGTTGTCCTGAGCTTCTTGTGTCTAAGCGACTGACGGGAACAACAATCTTTGACACATATCCAGCTTGGATTTATTTTATTTGTTGTACTGCACATTGCTGCAGCTCCTCTTTTCACCCGGTGTGTTGAGCTCTGTGTTTTAGCTCCAGAGTGAGACATCGCACCTCTGTTCCATGCTCATTACTAGGTAAGGACTACTAGCCAGTCAGAAGCAGAGTATGAGGAACCTGACAGTACCTAGGTAAGGACTACTAGCCAGTCAGAAGCAGAGTATGAGGGCCCTGACAGTACCTAGGTAAGGACTACTAGCCAGTCAGAAGCAGAGTATGAGGGCCCTGACAGTACCTAGGTAAGGACTACTAACCAGTCAGGAGCAGAGTACGATGCCCTGACAGTACTCAGTAGAGAAGGAGACACAGACAGAGGGAGACAGAAAGACAGACATGGGGGGACTTTGGGCTTTTTCACTTACCTACAACATGCACAAAAAAGACATATAACACCATAAAGGAATGGGAAAAAGCCTAATATCATAACTTATAATACAGGAATGTCAAGGATTGTTTCCATCTCCACGTCACTTAGACACAGAAACATAACATATAAAACATGGTATTTACCCTTTAATGATGTGCGATGTGAGGATGGTGGCCCTGTTGTGACTGTTGCTCTGTCAGAGCAGCGGCGCTGGTACCGATGTGTCTTCCTGTCTCTCAGTGTTCGTACGTCCCTCCCTGTGAGAGGGACAACCAGAAGAACAGAGACAGCGTCCTGTGGTGGGAGGACTACTTCACCAAAGAGGTCAGCAGCCAGTCCTTCACGTGCTTCTTCAACCAGCAGAGGAGGTGAGACACGCACACACACACACACACACACACACACACACACACACACACACAC
>NC_048429.1:539200-543727 GCF_013103735.1 Etheostoma cragini
GCACACAAACGCACACACACACACACACACACAAACGCACACACACACACACACACAAACAGACACGCACACACAGACACACACAGACACACACACACACACACCACTCTATTTTAAGGTGTGATGCTGGTACATTGGACACCGGGGACGTGTGATGCCGTGAAGTTGTCCTCGCTCACATATCCTTGTTACCGTGGGGACTGCACACGGCAACCATCGCCATCTGCAATGCTCCACCGCCTTCTTTTACACAGAACCCTCAATTTGCAGCCTGCGACCTTTGACCCCACATAAGACACCCTCGACTTCAATTTGACAGTCCTTACAGCGCCAGTGTCAGGCATATAGGGAGATAGAGAGATAGAGAGATGGAGAGATAGAGAGATGGATAGATAGAGAGATGGATAGATAGAGAGATGGATAGATAGAGAGATGGATAGATAGATAGAGATGGAGAGATAGAGATAGAGAGATGGATAGATAGATAGAGATGGAGAGATAGAGATAGAGAGATAGAGAGATGGATAGATAGAGAGATGGATAGATAGAGAGATGGATAGATAGAGAGATGGATAGATAGATAGATAGATAGTGATCCCAATAAAATGGGAACTTATAGTGTTCCAACAGCAAAATCTGAGAAAATACATGAAATGTGAATATAATAATCAGTCCCTTGGGAGTTAGGTTGTTGGTTCAAGTCCCTGTAGGTACTTGAACCATGGGCACCCCCCCCCCCCTCCCTCCACCACACTGAGATCTCTCCCCATTTGTGCATGTGTGTATAGTTCAGGCCTGTGTGTAATAACAACAGTGTAAATTGTAATTTACCCTTGTGGGATTTATAAAGGATACAATATTCTTCTTTTTCTATTATTATTATTATTAGTAGTAGTATTATTATTAGTATTATTATTAGTGTGTTGACCAACTTGTAAAATGCTCCCTGTCATCTACACCAGTTGTAACTGAAGCTTGTGTTAATCCAGGTGTATATTATATTGTATATTGTATAGTATACATATTGAGGTCACATAAATATTGCGATGACATCTTAAAGAGCAGGTCGACGGGTGTTTCATCATGTCTTATATAGGTTATGTTGCCCCCCCCCTTGTTTTTTTAACTGCTGTGACTGGTGAGTTAGAGGGAGAGAGCTTAATCCTCCAATTACTCACCGACGACGCTCACCTGTGACCCCGCTTTTATTTATTTCTCTGCACCAGGAGGACCAGAATGAGGGGACTCTGCTTGGTAAATGAGGACCCTGGAGGGGGGGGGAGGGGGGGTGCATGCTGCAGATAAGATTATATTTGGTGTTTTAGGGAAAAAGAACTGGAGCACTCAAAAGGTTGGATTTCAAGGCGAGGGGAGACCTAGTTAGTCCCTTGATTTATGGGGTTGTCTCAGCGGTGTAGCGCGGTTACATCCCTAAAATCTGCAAATGCAACTTACTCTACACATTCGGGGGGGTTGGGGGGGGGGGGTAGTTCAGTTGGATTCAGTTCACTCTGGAGAGACTTCGCTTCAGATATGCAAATATTTATTGTACATATGCATAATATGAAATGTACGGTCTGTGGAGATTAGACTCCATCATTAGACTCCAAAATATCTTTTAACCCTTGCGTCTTCCCAACGTTTTTGCTCCCTTTTTTCAATAAAGCCAATTTATTTATAGCTGTACCTAATTTTTGAGTTCAATAAAGCATAAATTATGAATTGTTTTGACTAATACTTAAGATCAGAGTAGTGAATCAATGACTGGTATGTCAAAGTTTAGACAATATACTGTTTTAAAACTATTAAAACACTCTCTTCAAATGCTATAAAATTGAAGGAAACAGCCAAAATTCAAGTTAAGTAAGGATGAATTTTACCTTCAAAGAATGCTGTATGAGTTCCAAACCATACAACGTGCATCCATGTTATTTTTGGGCAATTTGGTAAAAAGAAACTCTATTTCTACGTGGAAACAAACTCAAACAATTAAACACTAATAAGATATTACCGAATATACAAAAACAGAAAAATATAGATATGAAATACTCGTTGAAGTAGTTTAAGCAGTAGCTTTGAATAACGAAGCTTTGAAGCACAAGAAATGATATTCAGGACTTAGTCTGGGCTGTAGTCAAGACTACCTTAGCAGAGTCCAAGACCAGGACTAGTTGAGTCCAAGACAAGACCGAGTCCAGGACAGAATGAAGGTCTTATGCATGACAGTATCAAGACAATCATTTTGGGTTTCACTTTCCCTCCAATATCATTATCAACATAATAAAGACACCTGGACTCGGTCCAGACCAGAAGCCATGTTGGGCAAGACCAGCGGTCGAGACCGAGGCAAGTCCGAGTCCAAATACTACCGAGTCCGAGACAAGTCCGAGACCATAGAAAAACGGTCTTGAGTCCGGACTCGAGTCCAAGACCGGACTGACCACACGTGCTACAGCCCTGGTCTTAGTTATAAGCCGCCGTACAGTCGCCAGATTATTGAGTGATGGAACCTGTAAATTAATTTCTTCCTTCTGTGATTTCAGGCCCGACGACGTGTTGTGGCGCCGCTCCCACGACACCAGCGTCCTGCTGCACTGCGTCCTCTGGCCAATGGTGTCGCTGCTCCTGGGCACGCTCATTGTGCTCCTGACGGTGTGCGCGCGCTCCCTGGCCGTCCGGGCCGAGGCGCTCCAGAAGAGGAAGTGCTCCTACGAGGCGTGCCAAGACCTGTCCGCCGGGCCCTCGGCTCGCCGCGCCAACAAGCCCGACGACCCCCTGGCGACGAACTCTGACCCGGAGACGTCGTCGCCGACGCGGACCCTGCCGCTGTTCGCGGTGCCGGTGCGACGCCGCGACCGGGAACACTAGGACGAAACAGGAAGCTGCTCGTGGGAAATAATAATCAGGAGGCTGACGAGCCGAGCCGGCGGGCTGAGGACGCCGACCCGCCGCTCTCTGGCGTGCTTCGGATCATCGGAAGTGTCGGTACACGATCCGTTCTGCACACGTGCGATATGTTCGCGCACGCGCAGATGATAATCGTGATGTACGAGGATTTACGGCACTGCACCATCTGTTCCACAGTAGCGGTCTGCTGTTAGCCTCCACTGGAAAGCTAACGTTAGTTTAGCTAACAGCTGATTCGGCTAACCGCTAACTGAGACTACATGTAAAAGACCCTCAAATATAATATATATATATACATATATATATAATATATATATATATATATATATATATATATATATATATATATATATATATATATATATATATATATATATATATATATATCGTAACAGCGATATATATTATATATAATAGTGGTTACGTCAGTTCTACTCTACTTGTGCTCATTTAAAACACAATCACTTAATACTTGTCTTTATTATTACTGTAAAGTCTTAATTTAGCTGGAGCTGCTTTTCGCGCTGTTTAGTTTGAGTAATGTTATTAAGCTAGCGGTTAGCCAGGAAGCTAACGGCGGTGGAGGCTAACCGTCCTCTTAATACATCCAATAGGCTAGCGGCTAACCGCTACAACGATGACAGATTGAGCCGTACAGATCGTGTCCTGATGTGTTAGCTAAGAGAACGGCTAGCCTCCACCGGCAAGCTGACGCTAGTTTAGCTAACAGCTATTTCGGCTAACAGGCTGACAGTTTGGTTCTGCCTGAAATAACGTTACTCAGCTGTTATATGTTTAAATACTTATTTTAACTTTTGAGGGTCTTTTACATGCTGTCTCAGCTAGCGGTTAGCCGAATTAGCTGTAAGCTAAACTAACGTTAGCTTTCCGGTGGAGGCGAACAGACTTTCTTTAACTGTCTATGGGAACAGACCGTGCAGTGTCGTAAAACCGCGTTCATCGTGAAATCATCGTGACATCATCATGACAACATCTGCACATGCGAGAACATATTGCACATGTGCAGAATGGATCGTGTACCGACAGGAAGTTGTAAAAACCAGAAGCGATTGGGAGGAGAGCATGATGGGAAATCGACCCTGTTGCCTATAGATTTCAGCAGAAACATCAGCACCTTTTCCCCGGTTTTAACTAAAGACGTTCCGATACCATTTTCCCGATACTAGAACTCGCGTATCGGCAGATTCGGAGTACCGATCCCATACCAGTGCGTTAAAAAAAACATATCTTATTATGTCATATCTTATTATGTCATATCTTATTATGTCATATGCTGTAGCAGCTGTGTACTCCTCTCCCTGTGTGGATGTGATACGATGCATTCACTGTCGGTCTGGCTCAGGTTTATACTCCTCGTGAAACAATGAATGCCAAAAAACTGTCTTAATTATCCAGTTTGACAGCGAGTCATGATGGAAAATTTACTTAAACGAACTACTTTAACCCTCGTGTTGTCTTCCCGTCAAAGATGAAAATCAACACTTCTGTTGACGCAGTCTGTCGAACTTTAGTTTAACAGTTATTTTGGGGAATTTATGGTCAATAAACCTCATTTATAGGGAATTATACCTAATGTTTGAGTTAGAAAAGCAGAAATTA
>NC_048429.1:543827-547244 GCF_013103735.1 Etheostoma cragini
GACAACATGAGGACAACATGAGGGCAACATGGGGACAACATGAGGACAACATGAGGACAACATGAGGGCAACATGAGGACAAAATGAAGACTACATGAGGACAACATGAGGACAACATGAGGACAACATGAGGGTTAAAGTAGATTTTCTTCTGGGTTAAAGTACGTGGTATCGGATCATGAACTCCAGTACCCTGCGATACGGTATGTACGTTTCTGGAAGATCTAGTTTTAACTCAAACCGGACTAGTGGATCTGGACTGGATCTCGTGGAGGATGCTGAGTTAAATCCTCTGATCGTATTCAGCATTTCTTCTGCATAACGAAGGGTTGTTATGACGACATGCGACGCTGTGATAGACGGGACTGGATCAGGGACTTCTCGTGCAGAAGGACTCAACTCGTCCCTGCACTCTTACATGTAGCTCTTCTACTGATGTGGTTTTCCCTTTGAGTCCCAATAGCCATGGATGTTGATCCGTTATGTGTCTTTTCCACCGAGGCAGTTCTGGTGCTGGTTCGGAGTCGGTGCCAAATATCGAACCGGTTCTTTGCATTTCCTCACAAATTAACCTGGTTCTGGGCCAAGAAAACCGGTTCCACCTCAGCACCAACGTAGCGCTGGTCTAGAGATAAGACCCGGTGACGTCAGGTGCTGGGAGCGGGTCCCGATAGGCTCCATGTCGGGAAAATTGTGACCGCCCCGGTCAAACCGAGACGTCTGTTCCCCCTGACGGTGTTTTGCTTGACGCTACTGATGTTGCCATGGCAACCCAGCAGAAGATTACAACAAACGTTAAACCACGCGAGGTAATCACCTTTCTTCTCGAACGCATCCTCGGTTCACAGCGGCCCACGGAGACCTGTCGAGGCCCGTCTTTGAATTTTAAAGCCAGGAGCAAAAGCATCGGCACGCATGCCTCCATTGGTCTCGATCGTCATGACGCGTTGCTATGACGACGGAGGGTACCCGCAGTCACGTTGTGACGTAGCCCTGCTCCGGCTCTCAGAATGGGGGAAGATCCAGCTGGTTCTTAGATAACTGGCGAGTAGAACCAGCACCGAACTGGCGAGTAGAACCAACACCAAACTGGCAACTGGCACCAGAACCAGAACCAGCACCCTGGTTAGCCTTGGGGGGAAAAGACCCACCTGAGCACCAAAGTCCTGACGTCCCGCCGGGCTTTACTGCTCCTCCACCTTCTCAGACTGACGACTGCACTCCTTCGTTGAGGGGTTTCTTCCATCCGTCCTTCGCCATGCGTTCCTTTGTTTCCTTTAGTTTTAAGGAACATTGCACTACATTAGAGAGATCCGTGTCCCCGGTACTGGTTCCCCCGAGACAACCAACACACCACGGTACTGGTTCCCCCGAGACAACCAACACACCACGGTACTGGTTCCACCGAGACAACCAACACACCACGGTACTGGTTCCCCCGAGACTGCTGCAGTCGTCTCAAACCAACACAACGCGGTACTGTTCATGTACAGGTGGATTTCTCCTCCAGTCGCTTCTACTTAGCTGTTGTTTTTATTATTAGTGCAATGAGATCCAAAAGAACACAGGACCATCGGTGCATCCAACCCTCGTAGTTGATTGTAGTTTGAAAGTAGAAACCTTTCGTAAAGGGGTCAAATCTGAACCGAGGACACCAGGAGGTCTGAGTCTCATCTGCACTGATTTAAAAAAAGAAGCAAAGTTGAAGTGATTGGATTTTTGGGGGGGGGGGGGAACAAATGATTGAGTCGTGATGCGATGCGTGTTCCTTGGGTTTAGTCCTTGGATTTACGGGATAAACGAGCGTCTGATGCAACTCAAACCCGGTGTGACTTCAACAACAATTCGTTTCTTATCATCCCCCAAAAAAAAACTACAGATTTCTTTTTCATTAAGTTCAGTTTTCTTCTGTTTCTGTGACATCCACCTCCGCTCTATTTACATGTTGTCTTGCCACTCTTACAGTCATGTTCTTTAATGTTAAGATGCATGATTTGGGACTTTTTGTTTTACTTTACGGTCCTCTGCTACAAACCGGCTGTGGCTAACCACGTTTAAGCTAAAAACTACGTTCCTATACGACTAAACTGCCCTCCCGTTACGTTTCGAGGGAGACGTATTTTCTAGTAAGATCTTTTTTGTTAAACCAGAAACAGCTTCGAAATAACCATCGCCAGACTCCATTTGAAAAAACAGTGATTTTATCATCGTTAAAAACGTCCTTCAGAGTTGACAGAAAAAAAATAAAACTATCAAAATCACCTATTTTTGGGCATGTTTAGGCCTTTATTGACACGCTAAAAGTAGTGATTATTTACATGGAGTCTGGTGGAGATATGCTGCTCTATACACACTAAAAGTAGTGATTATTTACATGGAGTCTGGTGGAGATATGTTGCTCTATACACGCTAAAAGTTGTGATTATTTACATAGAGTCTGGTGGAGATATGCTGCTCTATACATGCTAAAAGTAGTGATTATTTACATGGAGTCTGGTGGAGATATGCTGCTCTATACATGCTAAAAGTAGTGATTATTTACATGAAGTCTGGCCGAGATATGCTGCTCTATACACGCTAAAAGTAGTGATTATTTACATGGAGTCTGGTGGAGATATGCTGCTCTATACATGCTAAAAGTAGTGATTATTTACATGGAGTCTGGTTTAGTTTGGTGACGGTGATTTTCGAGGCTGTTTCATATTTGAAGCTTTATTGCAGACACAGGTCCATATTACACATCATACAGTATAAAAAGTATACAAAGGAGATACAAACACACAAAATAATTGCCATACAGGTCATTATATACACACTACAACTGTTGTTGTCGTGGCTACGATAACGTTCAAAGGCCGAGACTAAATCACTTTGCTGCCACGCAGCAGAGTCAACAATAGATGAACATGATTCATCCTTTATCAGAGGGAGTTTTTGATCTTAAAGTGTCCAAATTCCCAACACCACCCATTCCTACAAGTCTAAAAATTACCTACACGTTGCTTAGCAACAGCCGCGAGGCCGAGTGATGCCGCTGCCAATGAGAAGTGAAAAACAGCCAAACTTGAAGTCTCTCTCTCTGTGTGTGAACCGACTGTTGCTGTAAATACGTCTTTCCTCCTCAGGTTCAGATGATTACAACTTTTCATGTAGCTGTAGCACGCTGTGTCTGCGCCTCGTGGAGAAGGGTCTCGGGTTCGGGTTTTGAACCTGAATTGGTTTTTAGTTTTTTTGTTATGATGATTTTTTTTTTTTTTTTTGTCTGTCCTTTGCAAAGAAAACAAGCTATGAATGTAAAACATTAAATTTGTTATTTCTCCTGAGGCATAATGTGCAGAAAATGTGGTTTTAGAGGTTTTAGTATCTATAGAGCCCCCCTACAGGTCTCTCTATAGAGTCCCCCCTACAGGTCTCTCT
>NC_048429.1:547344-550115 GCF_013103735.1 Etheostoma cragini
GTTAAAATACAGGGGCATAAGTATACACCCCCTATGTTAAAATACAGGGGCATAAGTATACACCCCCCTATGTTAAAAGACATAGGGGGCCAAGAGGCGGCAGTAAAATGTAATGAAACTGTTTATAGAAACGTTGGTTTCCATCAATCGGAAATGAAAAGTAGGCTACTTGAGATCTGGGGTTTGGCGGTGTGACCAGTCCCCCCCCCCCCCCCCCCCCCCCCCCCCCCCCCCCCCCCCCCTCTGGCTGGCTCGCTATCATGGCTAACTTCGAAGCTCGTGGGACATCTGCTGACTTCTAACTTGGTATCTGTGTGAATCCCTGCCAGGACGGAGAGATGAGGAGGTGAGGAGGGCTGGTCCACGAGGATCCGGGCCCGGCTCAGCCTCCCTGAGAGATGCTGGATCCGGGTCACCCAGTTCTCCTCCGGCCTTAGTGGGCCACAGATCGATATGGAAATCACAATGTGTGCAATGTAAAGTTTTTAACAGTCGCTTGGTGCATTTCTTGATACTACTTGTATTGGATATCAATAAAGTTTCTATCTATGTATCTGCCACAGTCTCTACTACACCTTCAGTTAACTTCAACAGGTATAATGTACGTATGATTGGTGATGTTTAATTGTTTGAATGTGTAGGCACCAACAAATTCCACATACTACTCCATTTTTACAACAAACTGTACCGTGACTTTATATACTTTTTTTCACATACTATACTATGACTTTTTATACTTTTCCAACTTCCTACACTATGACTTTTTATACTTTTCCGACATACTGTACTATGACTTTTTATACTTTTCCGACGTACTATACTATGATTTTTTATACTTTTTTCACATACTATACTATGACTTTTTATACTTGTTTCACATACTATACTATGACTTTTTTAACTTTTTTCACTTACTATACTATGACTTTTTATACTTTTACGACATACTATACTATGACTTTTTATACTTTTCCGACATGCTGTACTATGAATTTTTATACTTTTCCGACATACTATACAATGACTTTTTATACTTTTTTCACATACAATACTATAATTTTTTATACTTTTTTCACATACTATACTATGACTATTTATACTTTTTTCAGATACTATACTATGACTTTTTATACTTTTCACATACTATACTATGACTTTTTATACTTTTTTCACATACTATACTATGACTTTTTATACTTTTTTGACATACTATACTATGCGTTTTTATACTTTTACGACATACTATATTATGACTTTTTATACTTTACGACATACTATACTATGACTTTTTATTCTTTTCCGACATACTATATTATGACTTTTTATACTTTACGACATACTATACTATGACTTTTTATACTTTTCCGATATTCTATACTATGACTTTTTATACTTTTACGACATACTATACTATTACTTTTTTACTTTTTTGTCATACTATACTATGACTATTTATACTTTTTTCACATACTATACTATGACTTTTTATACTTTTTTCACATACTATACTATGACTTTTTATACTTTTTTGACATACTGTACTATGACTTTTTATACTTTTCCGACATACTATACTATGACTTTTTATACTCATCCGACATACTATACCACGACTTTTTATTCTTTTCCGACATACTATACCACGACTTTTTATACTTTTCCGACATACTATACTATGACTTTTTATACTTTTTTCACATACTATACTATGACTTTTTATACTTTTTTCACATACTATACTATGACTTTTTATACTTTTTTGACATACTATACTATGACTTTTTATATTCATCCGACATACTATACCACGACTTTTTATACTTTTCCGACTTTCTATACTATGACTTTTTATACTTTTTTCACATACTATACTATGACTTTTTATACTTTTTTCACATACTATACTATGACTTTTTATACTTTTTTGACATACTGTACTATGACTTTTTATACTGTACTAGGACTTTTTATACTTTTCCGACACACTATACTATGACTTTTTATACTTTTTTGACATACTATACTATGACTTTTTATACTTTTTTCACATAATATTCTATGACTTTTTATACTTTTCCGACATACTATACAATTACTTTTTATACTTTTCAGACATACTATACTATGACTTTTTATACTTTTCCGACTTACTATACTATGACTTTTTATACTTTTTGACATACTATACTTTGACTTTTTATTCTTTTTTCACAAACTATACTACAAGTTTTTATACTTTTCCGACATTCTATACTATGACTTTTTATACTTTTTTTACATACTATACTATGACTTTTTATACTTTTTGACATACAATACTATGACTTGTTATACTTTTTAAACATACTCTACTATGACTTTTTATAAATTTTTGACATACTATACTATGAATTTGTTTACATTTATAGACATACACTACTTTGACTTTTTATACTTTTCCGACATATTATACTATGACTTTTTATACTTTTTGACATACTATACTATGACTTTTTTTTGTCTTTTTTGACATACTATACTATGACTTTTTATACTTTTCGACATACTATACTATGACTTTTTATACTTTTTTCACATACTTTACTATGACTTTTTATACTTTTTTGACATACTGTACTATGACTTTTTATACTTTTTGACATACTGTACTATGACTTTTTATACTTTACGACATACTATATTATGACTTTTTCTACTTTTCCGACATACTATACTATGCGTTTTTATACTTTTCCGACATACTATACTATGACTTTTTATACTTTACGACA
>NC_048429.1:551975-553313 GCF_013103735.1 Etheostoma cragini
CCCACCCTTACATGGCAGGATGTTGTTGTAGCGGTTCTTTCCTCTGTTCTCCGGCACGCGGGCGACGTCCATCGTCTGGTTGCGTCCGACGTCTTTCAGATCCTGAAGAACAAACCCCAAAATCATTCATTCTGAGCGGCTCATCGCATCCCTCCGTTCACGTTTGCATCCCTCGGTGAAAGATAAACCCAAACTGTAACTAAGTACACAACACGTGTACTTGTACTCCGCTAGGGCCGCACGATATATTGGTTTTTATATTCATCGTGACTTCAACCGGAACATCAAAACATCACGAATAGGCTGCGACACACAGAGAACGACGTTATTGGGGTTAGTTGAAAATAAATATCTGAAGAAAACGTTTTTTAAAAGAAATCCCAAAAATAATTGTTTTTAAAGTGACAAAAATTATACAAAATATAAAAAATATTAATAAAATTAAAGAATTATTTTGGAAATTATTTCCTTTTACTGTTTTAAATTCAGCTATTTTTAAGATACCTTTAAATGTGAAGAGCGGGGCATGAAATTAAGCCCCGCCCACTCGTCAAATGCAGGCGGACTTTTCAATTGGCGGGTAACACTGTCCATCTACCTGCCACGTTGGCTGGCAGCCAATGAGAATCAAGTGATTCAGACGTGTAACTATCGGTAGGACTTCTTCCATCGCTGGTAGCAGCGGGACAACAACTTTGTTTCCATAAAACACAGAAAATAAACTTATGAGACGAGACCTGGTCCCGGATTTACCTCAAACTCCTCCGACAGCAGGTAGTTGGAGTCGGCCTGCAGCTTGGTCAGGTGGGTCTCAAAGTGACAGGCCTTGATTGGACTGGAGACACACGGACAGACACACACATGGACAGTAGTTCCGGTTTAAAAAGCTACTTATCAACAGAAATGTCCAACAATATGATTCTGCTATATAAATACATACATATTAAAAGGTCCCATGTTGTGAAAATGTCCCTTTGTGAGTTCTTTTCACATAATAAATGCTGTATGTCAGTTGAGTTTTGGTGTAAAAAATAAGAAACTCTCACCTGGTGACTCTGCGATTGCTGCAACAAGAAGAAGAAACCAGTTCATATTTAAGTAGACAGGAGGGTTGATGCATGATGACAAGCTCAACAAACATTACACACAAACACACCTGAACACCTTTTACCTGTAGAGAGTTTGTGAGATGCAGACGTAACAGATTATTAATGTAAAATATTATTCTAGAGACGTTGACACTCAGAGTAATTAACCCAACGTCTCTCTCACACACACACACACACACACACACACACACACACACACACACACACACACACACACACACACACACAC
>NC_048429.1:553413-556432 GCF_013103735.1 Etheostoma cragini
CGATGCATCTAACGACACGAACACAAGAGATATGAGAGACTACTGTTTAACTCGGAGGGGGGGGGGGGACTCAGCGTCACCAAGGGCCAGACATGTGCAGGTTATTAACGTCCAAATATCGTGACTGTATCACTGCATGTGTCATACAGCGTTCTCACTGACAGTTTGGGATCATAACTCCGCAAAAAGGTCTTTAGCATCAGAAAAAAGAGGCAAAAATCCAGAAAAAAAGGCCAAAAAACGCCCAAACTGTAAAACAAAGTACTTAAAGCATTGAAAACGTGCCAAAAAACGTTGATACAACGTTGGAGAAAAGCTTCGGAAAAAGAGACAACAACTAAACGGGCCGGACTTTATTGTGAACCTAAATTGAAATCATCAGTCAGACATGTGCAGGTTATTAAAATGCTCTAATTTAATAGAAAAAGTCAAAATATCGTGACTGTATTACTGCATGTGTCATAAAGAATTCTCACTCACAGTTTGGGATCATAAGTTCCTAAAAAGGTCTTTAGCATCAGGAAAAATGGCTAAAACGCCAAAAAAAAGCCCCAAAAGCGTAAAACAAAGCACTTAAAGCATTGAAAAGGCGGCGAAAACATCGATAACAGCAACGTTTGGGAAAAGAAGGGAGAAAAACTTCGGAAAAAGAGACTAAAACTAGACGGAAACGTGGACCGGATCGGTATCGCCAAGGGGCCGGACTTGGACCCCCGAACCTGAGGTTGACCCACATGGGTAAACACAAACAATAAGTCCCATTTACCGTGTATCACTGCTTCTTTGGCTCTAGTTCTAGTCACTATTATCAACATTTTTATTTACTTTTTTACACTTTTTTTTAAAAGTTAATGAATAGTTTTTTTCTCCAAATGCTTTAAAATTGAGAAAAAAAAACAAATCCAATAAAAGTAGTGAACTGATTATTAATGTAACGTGTGAACATCCACGTTACTGTTTTGGACAATCGGGGTTGAAAGAAACCCAAAATTAGATTTACAAATTTTTGGAAAGGGGTCAAATTTACCCAGAAGACACCTGGAGGGTTAAAAACGTCCAGGCCTGAAGCAAAGAGCCGTTTTATTGTTTCTATAATACATATTTTCTCACTCACTGCTCCATAGAAGTTGTTTATTTAAGTTACACACATCGCTGATTGTAAATATTGATGTAATACTCTTAATAAGATGATGAATATATGCTGTATGTCAACGTTTTATAAGCTTAATATGTGTAATATTGAGATATTTACTTATGTAAATCATAAAATCCAACGTGTTTTAATCCGACTGTAATTACTGCGACGTGTCGTCATTTATTTCTAAAAGAAAACACTTTAAAACCTTTAAAGTCACATTATTGCCCGTTAAATGCAATAAATTCATAACTGATGACTTAGTTTCTGGGATATACATTTTATTTTGATGACTATTTGAAAAATTGAGTTGCTGTTCCAAATATATTTAATATTATGAGTATTATCTTTTTTCTGCTGGTTGATTTGAAATGTTTTTAAATGGATTTTAATCGGAGAACATTTTGTCAACATTGAAATACAAAAATATTACATATATACTGTATATATATATATATATATATATAATATTTTTTGTAGTACACAATATGTATATACTTGTCACCAAGAAGAATACAAGGCAAATATATATATATATATATATTTTATTTTGTACTTATATATTACAATATATATATATATATATATATATATATATATATATATATTTTATTTTGTACTTATATATTACAATATATATATATATATATATATATGTATCTTATTTTGCACTTATATAAGTACAAAATATATATATATACTTGTCACCAAGAGGAATAGAGGGCAAATATTATATATATATATATATATATACATATATATATATATATATATATCTCATTTTGTACTTAGATGAAGTATATTACATGTTTTGCACATTGATATAACAGTTAGATTTTTATATAAATGTATTTACTACATTGTGATGTATATTCATATCTGAATCCTATCTTATAGATATTATATACATATTATATAGATATCTATATAATATGTATATAATATCTATATAATATCTATAAGATATATATACATAGATATAAGTATATCTAGCTGATATATACTATATCAGCTCAAGGAGAATGTAAATGAGTTTTTATAACTTGCTGTAACTGGATTATTAAGTTCTAATAAAATATAATTAATAAACAATGGTTGACATGTTATTAATTTACACATTATTGTTTAAAATCAGACACACGCTGACTAAACTTATTGTTCAAATTTAATTGGATTTGGTTTGTGTAATTATAATTAAGCAATTATTAGTAGTAGTTAAATTATTAAAAATGCTGTTGTATAGTAGTAAACTATTTCAAAGTGTTTATTTTGATAAGTTAAGGAATTGATTTGAATAATCAAAATATATGTACACTTAATTTTACTTTTTTTTTTACATTTACAACATTTACATTTTTTTTTCATGTGTTGATTTTCATTCATAAGTTCCTGTTTCCAGACATAAAAATTAAAGTTCTGTATTTAAACACATGAGCTAATGAGACATGCAGTACTACAGGTACTGCACCTGTGTATAACCACAATAAAGTATATTCCAGATTCATAGTGGAAGTTGGAAAAAGTATATAAAAAGTCATAGTATGTCGAATAAAGTCATAGTATAGTATATTGGAAATAGTACTACACACAGTTGAAGTACTTCAAGCAGCAGGTAGTTGAAGTTGTAGAGATACAAAGACAGAAACTGCATTGATATCTAAGCAGAAATTCATGACTTTATGTATATTGTAGTATATCTACTACATTTTTCATTTATTTGACATACTATACTATGACTATACTTTTTTTGACATACTATACTATGACTTTTTATACTTTTCCGAAATACTATACTATGAGTTTTTATACTTTTTTGACATACTATACTATGAGTTTTTTTTTACTTTTTTGACATACTATACTATGAGTTTTTTTTTACTTTTT
>NC_048429.1:556657-566729 GCF_013103735.1 Etheostoma cragini
TTTTTTACTTTTTTGACATACTATACTATGAGTTTTTTTTACTTTTTTGACATACTATACTATGAGTTTTTTTTTTAAACTTTTTTGACATACTATACTATGAGTTTTTTTTTACTTTTTTGACATACTATACTATGAGTTTTTTTTTTTTACTTTTTTGACATACTATACTATGAGTTTTTTTAATTTTTGGACATACTACACTATGAGTTTTTTTTACTTTTTTGACACACTATACTATGAGTTTTTTTTACTTTTTTGACACACTATACTCTGGGTCTCAAACTCGCGGCCCGGGGGCCGATTGCGGCCCGCGGGATGATATCTTTTGGCCCCCTACTTGACATCAAAGTTAATTGTCATTATGACATTTTTTGTCGTTGCGCTTGTCCCTTCTGGGCCACCGTAGTCGTCTCCTGTCACGCGAGCTGAGTACCTGGGAAAGCATCGACGGCAGTCACGTGGTAGAGACGTGTTTCGGAGTGACGTAGAACAGGAACTATACTATGAGTTTTTTTTTACTTTTTTGACATACTATACAATTACTTTTTATACTTTTTTGACATACTATACTACGACTTTTTATACTTTTCTGATATACTATACTACGACTTTTTATACTTTTTCGACATTTTACACTTTGACTTTTTATACTTTTTAAAGATACCATAGTATGACTTTTTATACTTTTTCAACATACTATACTATGACTTTTTATACTTTTTTCACAAACTATACTATGACTTTTTATACTTTTTTCACATACTATACTATGACTTTTTATACTTTTCCGACATACTATACTATGACTTTTTATACCTTTTCCGACATACTATTCATATGACTTTTTATACTTTTTTGACATACTATACTTTGACTTTTTATACTTTAAAGATAACATATTATGACTTTTTATACTTTTTAAAGATACCATACTATGACTTTTTATACTTTTCCGACATACTATACTATGACTTTTTATACTTTTTAGACATTTTATATAATTACTTTTTATACTTTTTTGATATACTATACTTTGACTTTTTATACTTTTCCGACATACCATACTATGACTTTTATACTTTTTAGACATTTTGTACAATTACTTTTTATACTTTTTTGATATACTATACTTTGACTTTTTATACTTTTTTGATATACTATACTTTGACTTTTTATACTTTTCCGACATACAATACAATGACTTTTTATACTTTTTAAAGATAACATACTATGACTTTTTATACTTTTTAAAGATACCATACTATGACTTTTTATACTTTTCCGACATACTATACTATGACTTTTTATACTTTTCCGACATACTATACTATGACTTTTTATACTTTTTTGATATACTATACTTAGACTTTTTATACTTTTTCAACATACAATACTATGACTTTTTATACTTTTCCGACATACAATACTATGACTTTTTTATATTTTTTAGAGATACTATACTATGACTTTTTATACTTTTCCGACATACTATACTATGACTTTTTATACTTTTTTGACATACTATACTTTGACTTTTTATACTTTAAAGATAACATATTATGACTTTTTATACTTTTTAAAGATACCATACTATGACTTTTTATACTTTTCCGACATACAATACTATGACTTTTTATATTTTTTAGAGATACTATACTTTGACTTTTTATACTTTTCCGACATACAATACAATGACTTTTTATACTTTTTAAAGATACCATACTATGACTTTTTATACTTTTCCGACATACTATACTATGACTTTTTATACTTTTCCGACATACTATACTATGACTTTTTATACTTTTTTGATATACTATACTTTGACTTTTTATACTTTTTTGACATACTATACTTAGACTTTTTATACTTTTTCAACATACAATAAGATGACTTTTTATACTTTTCCAACATACAATAAGATGACTTTTTATACTTTTCCGACATACTATACTATGACTTTTTATACTTTTTTTACAAACTACTATAATTTTTTTTACTTTTTTGACATACATTTTTTAGAGATACTATACTATGACTTTTTATACTTTTTGACATACTATACTATGACTTTTTATACTTTTTTCACATACTATACTATGACTTTTTATACTTTTTGACATACTATACTATGACTTTTTATACTTTTTTCACATACTATACTATGACTTTTTATACTTTTCCGACATACTATACTATGACTTTTTATACTTTTCCGACATACTATACTATGACTTTTTATGCTTTTCCGACGTACTATACTATGACTTTTTATACTTTTTTGACATACTATACTTTGACTTTTTATACTTTTTTGATATACTATACTTTGACTTTTTATACTTTTTTGATTAACTATACTTTGACTTTTTATACTTTTTTGACATATTATACTTTGACTTTGTATACTTTTTTGATATACTATACTTTGACTTTTTATACTATACTTTGACTTTTTATACTTTTTTGATATACTATACTTTGACTTTTTATACTTTTCAGACATACAATACTATGACTTTTTATACTTTTTAGACATACTATACTTTGCCTTTTTATACTTTTTTGATATACTATACTTTGACTTTTTATACTTTTTCAACATACAATACTATTGACCTTTTATACTTTTCCCACATATTATACTATGACTTTTTATACTTTTCCGACATACAATACTATGACTTTTTATACTTTTTAGGGATACTATACTATGACTTTTCACACTTTTCCGACATACTATACTATGACTTTTTATACTTTACTATACTATGACTTTTTATACATTTTCGACATGGTATACCATGATTTTTTATACTTTTCCAACATACTATACAATGACTTTTTATACTTTTCCGACATACTATACTATCACTTTTTATACTTTTTCAACATACTATACTATAACTTTTTATACTTTTCAACATACTATACTATGACTTATTTTTACTTTTCCGACATACTATACAATGACTTTTTATACTTTTCCGACATACTATACATACTATGACTTTTTATACTTTTCCGACATATTATACAGTGACTTTTTATACTTTTCCGACATACTATACTATGACCTTTTATACTTTTCCGACATACTATACTATGACTTTTTATACTTTTCCGACATACTATACAATGACTTTTTATACTTTTCCGACATACTATACATACTATGACTTTTTATACTTTTTTATACTTTTCCGACATACTATACTATGACTTTTTATACTTTTCCGACATACTATACTATGACTTTTTACTATACTATGACTTTTTATACTTTTCCGACATACTATACAATGACTTTTTATACTTTTCCGACATACTATACTATAACTTTTTATACTTTTTCAACATACAATACTATGACTTTTTATACCTTTTCCGACATACTATACTATGACTTTTTATACTTTTCCGACATTGTATACCATGACTTTTTATACTTTACTATACTATGACTTTTTATACATTTCCGACATACTATACTATGACTTTTTATACTTTTCCGACAAACTATACAATGACTTTTTATACTTTTCCGACGTACTATACTATAACTTTTTATACTTTTTCAACATACAATAATATGACTTTTTATACTTTTCGGATACTACTATACTATGACTTTTTATACTTTCGGACATACTATAATATGACTTTTTATACTTTTCGGACATTCTATACTATGTCTTTTTAAACTTTTCCGACATACTATACAATGACTTTTTATACTTTTCCGACATACTATACTATGACTTTTAATACTTTTCCGACATACTATACTATAACTTTTTATACTTTTTCAACATACAATACTATGACTTTTTATACCTTTTCCGACATACTATACTATGAATTTTTATACTTTTCCGACATACTATACTATGACTTTTTATACTTTTCCGACATAGTATACCATGACTTTTTATACTTTACTATACTATGACTTTTTATACATTTCCGACATAGTATACCATGACTTTTTATACTTTACTATACTATGACTTTTTATACATTTCCGACATACTATACTATGACTTTTTATACTTTTCCGACATACTATACAATGACTTTTATACTTTTCCGACATACTATACAATGACTTTTTATACTTTTACGACGTACTATACTATAACTTTTTATACTTTTTCAACATACAATAATATGACTTTTTATACTTTTCGGACATACTTTACTATGACTTTTTATACTTTTCGGACATTCTATACTATAACTTTTTATACTTTTTCAACATACAATACTATGACTTTTTATACTTCACTATATTATGACTTTTTATACTTTTCCGACATACTATACTATAATTTTTTATACTTTTCCGACATACTATACTATAATTTTTTATACTTTTTCAACATACAATACTACGACTTTTTATACTTTTCCGACATACTATACAATTACTTTTTATACTTTTCCGACATACTATAATATGACTTTTTATACTTTTCCGCCACACTATACTATGACTTTTTATACTTTTTAAACATACTGTACTATGTGAAAGTTTAAAAGTCATAGTATAATATGTCGATACAGTATAAAAGGTCATAGTATAGTATGTCTATAAAAGTAAAAAAAGTCATAGTATAGTATGTCAAAAACAAGTCATAGTGTGGTATATTGGAAAATTATTAAAAAAATGGTGTGGTATGTAAGTATAAAACAAATAGTACAGTATTTTTAAAAAGTAAAAAAAATCATAGTATAGTATGTCCAAAAAGTATAAAGTGTCATAGTATAGTATGTCGGGAAAGTAAAAAAAGTAATAGTATAGTATGTCTATAAAAGTAAAAAGTCATAGTATAGTTTGTCGTAAAAAGTAATGAAATACCATGTGGAATTTATTCGTGCCTACATATTCAAACATCACCAAATGCACATTACATGTTGAAGTTAATTGAAGGTGAGAAGACATACATATGGAAACTTTATTAACATCCAGGATAATTCATGTTTAGTTGTGACACATCTCACAGTGAGATTTGAACTCACGACTCCTGGTTTACAAGACCAGTGCTCTAACCTCTGAGCTATGGAGCACTCATAGTGTAGTGTGTCAAAAAAGTATAATAGGTAATGGTACAGTATGTCGAAAAAATTAAGAACAGTCAAAGTATAGTATGTCGGAAAAGTAAAAAAATGTCATAGTATAGTATGTCGGAAAAGTATAAAAAGTCGTTGTATAGTATGTCAAAAAAAGTATATAAAGTCATAGTATAGCATGTTGAAAAAGTATAAAAAGTCTAATATAGTATGTCGAAAAAGTCATAGTACAGTATGTCAAAAAAGTGAAAAAAGTCATAGTACAGAATGTTTAAAAAGTATAACAAGTCATAGTATAGTATATCGGAAAAGTATAAAAAGTCATAGTATAGTATGTCAAAAAAGACAAAAAAAGTCATAGTATAGTATGTCAAAAAAGTATAAAAAGTCATAGTATAGTATGTCAAAAAAGCAAAAAAAGTCATAGTATAGTATGTGAAAAAAGTATAAAAAGTCATAGTATAGTATGTCGGAAAAGTATAAAAAGTCAAAGTAGTGTATGTCTATAAATGTAAACAAATTCATAGTATAGTATGTCAACAATGTATAAAAAGTCATAGTAGAGTATGTTTAAAAAGTATAACAAGTCATAGTATAGTATGTCGGAAAAGTATAAAAGTCATAGTATAGTATGTGAAAAAAGCATAAAAAGTCATAGTATAGTATGTCGAAAAAGTGTAAAAAGTCAGTTTATTATGTGAAAAAAGTATAAAAGTCATAGTATAGTATGTGAAAAAAGCATAAAAAGTCATAGTATAGTATGTCGGAAAAGTATGAAAAGTCATAGTATAGTATGTCAAAAAAGTATAAAAAAATCATAGTATAGTATCTGGATAAGTATAAAAAGTCATAGTATAGTATGTCGGAAAAGTGTAAAAAGTCATAGTATAGTATGTGGGAAAAGTATAAAAAGTCATAGTATGACAAAAAAGTAAAAAAAAGTCATAGTAAAGTATAAAAAGTCATAGTATAGTATGTGAAAAAAGTATAAAAAGTCATAGTATAGTATGTGAAAAAAGTATAAAAAGTCATAGTATAGTATGTCGGAAAAGTATAAAAAGTCATACTATAGTATGTCGTAAAAGAATAAAAAGTCATAGTATAGTATGTCATAAAAGTATAAAAAGTCATAGTATAGTATGTCGGAAAAGTATAAAAAGTCATACTGTAGTATGTCGGAAAAGAATAAAAAGTCATAGTATAGTATGTCGTAAAAGTATAAAAAGTCATAGTATAGAATGTCGGAAGAGTATGAAAAGTCATATTATAGTGTGTCGGAAAAGTATAAAAACGCAAAGTATAGTATGTCGGAAAAGTATAAAAAGTCATAATATAGTATGTCGTAAAAGTATAAAAAGTCATACTGTAGTATGTCGGAAAAGAATAAAAAGTCATAGTATAGTATGTCGGAAAAGTATAAAAAGTCATAGTATAGAATGTCGGAAGAGTATGAAAAGTCATAGTATAGTATCTGGAAAAAGTATAAAAAGTCATAGTATAGAATGTCGGAAAAGTATAAAAAGTCATACTGTAGTATGTCGGAAAAGAATAAAAAGTCATAGTATAGTATGTCGGAAAAGTATAAAAAGTCATAGTATAGAATGTCGGAAGAGTATGAAAAGTCATAGTATAGTATGTCGGAAGAGTATGAAAAGTCATATTATAGTGTGTCGGAAAAGTATAAAAACGCAAAGTATAGTATGTCGGAAAAGTATAAAAAGTCATAATATAGTATGTCGTAAAAGTATAAAAAGTCATAGTACAGTATGTCAAAAAAGTATAAAAAGTCATAGTATAGAATATTGGAAAAGTATAAAAACTCATAGTATAGTATGTCAAAAAAGCAAAAAAAGTCATAGTAGAGTATGTTTAAAAAGTATAACAAGTCATAGTATAGTATGTCGGAAAAGTATAAAAGTCATAGTATAGTATGTGAAAAAAGCATAAAAAGTCATAGTATAGTATGTCGAAAAAGTGTAAAAAGTCATTATATTATGTGAAAAAAGTATAAAAGTCATAGTATAGTATGTGAAAAAAGCATAAAAAGTCATAGTATAGTATGTCGGAAAAGTATGAAAAGTCATAGTATAGTATGTCAAAAAAGTATAAAAAATCATAGTATAGTATCTGGAAAAAGTATAAAAAGTCATAGTATAGTATGTCGGAAAAGTGTAAAAAGTCATAGTATAGTATGTCGGAAAAGTATAAGAAGTCATAGTATGACAAAAAAGTAAAAAAAAGTCATAGTAAAGTATAAAAAGTCATAGTATAGTATGTCAAAAAAGTATAAAAAGTCATAGTATAGTATGTCAAAAAAGTATAAAAAGTCATAGTATAGTATGTCGGAAAAGTATAAAAAGTCATACTATAGTATGTCGGAAAAGTATAAAAAGTCATACTATAGTATGTCGGAAAAGAATAAAAAGTCATAGTATAGTATGTTGTAAAAGTATAAAAAGTCATAGTATAGTATGTCGGAAGAGTATGAAAAGTCATAGTATAGTGTGTCGGAAAAGTATAAAAAGTCATAGTACAGTATGTCAAAAAAGTATAAAAATTCATAATATAGTATGTCGTAAAAGTATAAAAAGTCATAGTACAGTATGTCAAAAAAGTATAAAAAGTCATAGTATAGAATATCGGAAAAGTATAAAAAGTCATAGTATAGTATGTCTTAAAGGATAAAAAGTCAAAGTATAGTATGTCAAAAAGTATAAAAAGTCATAGTATAGTAAGTCGGAAAAGTATAAAAAGTCATAGTATAGTATGTCTGAAAAGTATAAAAAGTAATTGTATAGTATGTCGGAAAAGTATAAAAAGTCATACAATATTATGTGAAAAAAGTATAAAAAGTCATAGTATACTATGACAAAAAAGTAAAAAAAGTCACAGTAAAGTATAAAAAGTCATAGTATAGTATGTCAAAAAAGTATAAAAAGTCATAGTATAGTGTGTCGGAAAAGTATAAAAAGTCCTAGTACAGTAGGTCAAAAAAGTATAAAAAGTCATAGTATAGTATGTTGGAAAAGTATAAAAAGTCATAGTATAGTATGTCGGAAAAGTATAAAAAGTCATAGTATAGAATGTCGGAAAAGTATAAAAAGTCATAGTATAGTATGTCGTAAAGTATAAAAAGTCATAGTATAGTATGTCGGAAAAGTATAAAAACGCATAGTATAGTATGTCGGAAAAGTATAAAAAGTCATAATATAGTATGTCGTAAAGTATAAAAAGTCATAGTACAGTATGTCAAAAAAGTATAAAAAGTCATAGTAAAGTATGTGAAAAAAGTATAAAAAGTCATAGTATAGCACATTACATGTTGAAGTTAATTGAAGGTGAGAAGACATACATATGGAAACTTTATTAACATCCAGGATAATTCATGCTTAGTTAGGCCACAGTGAGATTTGAACTCACGACTCCTGGTTTACAAGACCAGTGCTCTAACCTCTGAGCTATGGAGCACTCATAGTGTAGTGTGTCAAAAAAGTATAATAGGTAATGGTACAGTATGTCGAAAAAATTAAGAACAGTCAAAGTATAGTATGTCGGAAAAGTAAAAAAATGTCATAGTATAGTATGTCGGAAAAGTATAAAAAGTCGTTGTACAGTATGTCAAAAAAAGTATATAAAGTCATAGTATAGCATGTTGAAAAAGTATAAAAAGTCATAGAACAGTATGTCAAAAAAGTATAAAAAGTCATAGTAAAGTATGTGAAAAAAGTATAAAAAGTCATAGTATGTCGAAAAGTATAAAAAGTCATAGTATAGTATGTCAAAAAAGACAAAAAAAGTCATAGTATAGTATGTCAAAAAGTATAAAAAGTCATAGTATAGTATGTCAAAAAAGCAAAAAAAGTCATAATATAGTATGTGAAAAACGTATAAAAAGTCATAGTATAGTATGTCGGAAAAGTATAAAAAGTCAAAGTAGTGTATGTCTATAAATGTAAACAAATTCATAGTATAGTATGTCAAAAATGTATAAAAAGTCATAGTAGAGTATGTTTAAAAAGTATAAAAAGTCATAGTATAGTATGTCGGAAAAGTATAAAAAGGCATACTATCGTATGTCGGAAAAGTATAAAAAGTCATAGTATAGAATGTCGGAAAAGTATAAAAAGTCATAGTACAGTATGTCAAAAAAGTATAAAAATTCATAATATAGTATGTCGAAAAAGTATAAAAAGTCATAGTACAGTATGTCAAAAAAGTATAAAAAGTCATAGTAAAGTATGTGAAAAAAGTATAAAAAGTCATAGTATAGTATGTCAAAAAGTATAAAAAGTCATAGTATAGTATGTGAAAAAAGACAAAAAAAGTCATAGTATAGTATGTCAAATAAGCAAAAAACGTCATAGTATAGTATGTGAAAAAAGTATAAAAAGTCATAGTATAGTATGTTTAAAAAGTATAACAAGTCATAGTATAGTATGTCGGAAAAGTATAAAAGTCATAGTATAGTATGTGAAAAAAGTATAAAAAGTCATAGTACAGTATGTCGGAAAAGTATAAAAAAACATAGTATAGTATGTCAAAAAGTATAAAAAGTCGTAGTATAGTTTGTGAAAAAAGTATAAAAAGTCATAGTATAGTAAGTCGGAAAAGTATAAAAAGTCATAGTATAGTATGTCTGAAAAGTATAAAAAATAATTGTATAGTATGTCGGAAAAGTATAAAAAGTCATAGAATATTATGTGAAAAAAGTATAAAAAGTCATAGTATACTATGACAAAAAAGTAAAAAAAGTCATAGTAAAGTATAAAAAGTCATAGTATAGTATGTCAAAAAAGTATAAAAAGTCATAGTATAGTGTGTCGGAAAAGTGTAAAAACTCATAGTATAGTGTGTCGGAAAAGTGTAAAAACTCATAGTATAGTATGTCGGAAAAGTATAAAAAGTCCTAGTACAGTATGTCAAAAAAGTATAAAAAGTCATAGTATAGTATGTTGGAAAAGTATAAAAAGTCATAGTATAGTATGTCGGAAAAGTA
>NC_048429.1:566829-569207 GCF_013103735.1 Etheostoma cragini
TCACTCTCACACACACACTCTCACACACTCTCACTCTCACACACACACACACTCTCACACACTTGCACTCACACACACTCTCACACTCTCACACACTCTTACTCTCACACACACACACACTCACTCACACTCTCACACACTCTCACTCTCACACACTTGCACTCACACAAACACACACATTCACACACACACTCTCACACACTTTCACACACTCTCACTCTCAGTGAAAGTGTACGTTGTGATGTTGCTCTCAGACTCGAGACAATGAACTCTCTTCCTGTCAGGAAGCTCCTGAAACAATTTAAAGTGTCAGGCACACATTCTTCATCCTGCAGTACACACTCAGTACACACTGACCCTGTGTACTCAGTACTCAGTACACACTGACCCTGTGTACTCAGTACTCAGTACACACTGACCCTGTGTACTCAGTACTCAGTACACACTGACCCTGTGTACTCAGTACACACTTGACCCTGTGTACTCAGTACTCAGTACACACTTGAGCCTGTGTACTCAGTACACACTTTACCCTGTGTACTCTGTACAAACTTGACCCTGTGTACTCAGTACACACTGACCCTGTGTACTGAGTACTTTTATCACAGTAAAGGAAGAGCATGGGGACACAAATACATGAATTATGGAACAGAGAACCACGTCAGGAGATTAAAACCATCGTATAAAGTTCTCTATTTAACCCTCATGGTGTCTTCAGGTCATATTTTACCCTTTTAAAAAAGTTTTATATATCAGAAATTTGGGTTTCTTTCAAACAAATTGTCCAAAAAAGTACCGTGGATGGTTCCCAACGACGCTCCTTGCACGTTAAATACACAATCAGTTCACTACTTTCGTTGGATTTGGGTGTTTTTTGTCAATTTTATAACATTTACAGAAAAATAATTGATAAAAGAACTTGACAAATGTAAAAAAAAAAAGTCAAAAGACAAAGGTCAATAAAAGTGACAAAAATGTCAAAGTGACAAATTTGACAAAAAAATACTTTAGAAGTTTGAGGGAAAAAACACAAAAATTTGTAAAGGCTCAGAAAAAGTCAAAAAAATATTGAAAAAGTGACAAAATCATCGGGAGAAAGACACAAAAAGGGTGAAAAAGACGACCAAAAAGTTAATAAAAGGTTTTTCATTTGAAATTTTGACTCAAAAACAACATTTTCAGGTCGACGGGAAGACGACACGACGGTTTATAAAACTCACTTTTAAGTTCAAGTTCTCTACTTTCATTGAATTTGTTTTTTTTGTCAATTTTATAGCTTTTGAAACAAAAATAGTTGGTAAAAGAACTTTAAAAAAAGTGTAAAAAAAATAAATAAATAAACGTCAAAAAAGCTTTAAAAATGTTGAGAAAAACCCATGAAAATGTCAAAAGGCTCAGTAAAAGTCGACAAATATTGATATAAGAACTTGATAATGTAAAAAAAAAAAAGTAAAAAAAGACAAATGTCAATAAAAGTGACTCAAATGTGAAAATAATGCCGAACAAAGTGACAAAAAAGTCAAAAAGTGACAAATGTCAAAACAAAACGCTTTAAAAATGTGAGAAAAAAAACTTTTTTTTTTTTTAAGGCTCAGAAAAAGTCGACAGATGTTGAAAAAGTGACAAAAACATCGGGGGAAAGACACGAAAACGGTCGAAAAATTTAATAAAAAAGTTTTTTCATTTGAAATTTTGACTCAAAAACAAAATTTTGCAGGTCGGCGGGAAGACGACACGACGGTTTAATGCCAACAGTCTCTTATAAAACTCACTTTCATCTTAACTGATGGTATTAATATTTCCTGCTTCATGTTTTTATTTGATATTTAGGTAAAAATAATCCAATATGATGCACAATTAAATAAAATAAAAAGTCAAATGTGTTACAAACAATCTAAGAAGTGAAGAAAAGTTCACACTTAGAAAGATAATTCATATAAAACAGATACAACGTGCACTGATAATTAATAATAACATAATGGGTCCGTCTAAGTGTTGGAAAAAAAGCGACATTTTGAAAGAATTTCAAGTCTTCTCCATTAAACGGCTGACGCTGCTCTCTGATTGGCTGCCGTCCCAGGGTTACCTAGGCGACGAGAAGGCGTTCATCGCCACCCAGGGTCCGATGGTGAACACGGTGAACGACTTCTGGCAGATGGCGTGGCAGGAGGAGGCGCCCGTCGTCGTCATGATCACCAAACTGAAGGAGAAGAACGAGGTGAGACGATGGAAAAGCTCTCCGTTATTAAGCTAATTATGCTAATTATGCTAATTATGCTAATTAGTCAAGATGCCCCATGTGTGTAAATGTGTGTATATATATATACACACGTATATGTGTGTGTGTGTATATATATACACGTGTGTGTGTGTGTGTG
>NC_048429.1:569885-573540 GCF_013103735.1 Etheostoma cragini
GTCTAGACCTGCTCTTTATGGAAAGACCTGGGAGATAAATAACACCCCAGAGTCCTGGTCTAGACCTGCTCTGTATGTAAGACCTGGGAGATAAATAACATCCCAGAGTCCTGGTCTAGACCTGCTCTTTATGGAGAGACCTGGGAGATAAATAACATCCCAGAGTCCTGGTCTAGACCTGCTCTTTATGGAAAGACCTGGGAGATAAATAACATCCCAGAGTCCGGTCTAGACCTAGATAACTGATGTTGAGATTTGGCGCTATATGTCTGTCTCTGCAGGGGTGGGATGATCCAGACTGGCGAGCAGTACGAGTTTGTCCATCACGCCTTGAGCCTGTACGAGGCCCGCCTCTCTGCAGAAACCGGCCAATGAGTGCGCGCCACCCCACAGGAGGAGGCGGGGCTTAAAGTACCAGGAAGTGTGCTAACATGAAGAGGGTCCTTGTATGATCTCCGACGTTAGGGGATCCTGGAGGAGGTCTTTGACTTTGATGGAGAGCCCATTTGGGCGGAGCCTGCCGGCGGAAACAGGGAAGGTAATCTTCTGAAAATGGAAAGCCTCCGCTCTTCTTCTTCTTCTTCTTCTTCTTCTTCTTCTTCTTCTTCTTCTTCTTCTTCTTCTTCTTCTTCTCTGCTGTTTCTACGTGTGTTTTGGGGCGAGAGGTTCTGCAGAAGAGCTCAAAAGACTCTCTTATCTGGTCTCCGCTGGCTTTTTAACTCCAGTTATTAGACTGTCCCGTTTCCTCTTTCCTGTCATGGAGTCTCAGACGTTGTTTGACTCAAAGTGATGACTCACGCTGTTGTTTTTGTGTCTTTTAGGATATTTTAAATGATTTATTGTGGTGCTGGCTGTTGGAAAATGACTGTTAACATCTTTTAAAGACCTGAACCTCCCGGCCTCGCTGCTCTCGTGGCCTCCGCGGTCCGGACCTTACTTGGTGATTTGGTCACCTGCGCGCACCTTGTTTTAATTTTAGTACTTTTTAGTACAAATTAAGTACTTTTTGTGCTTTATTTGTACTTTTAGTACTTCATTTGATGCTGTAGCGACTTCTTTGCAACCTCCAAGAGCCAGGGAACAGATAGATAGATAGATAGATAGATAGATAAATATATAGATAAATAGATTAATATTTATTCATTGATCCCAAAAAACTGCAAAATCAGTCACACAGCACAGAGATATGCGTTCAAAGATTTATTGTCCATTTTAAAGTAGAAAAAATCATTAACCCTCATGTTCTCTTCCTGTCAAAATTGAAAATATTAAAAAGAACATTTATATAGGACAACATGAGGACAACATAAGGGCAACATGAGGACAACATGAGGACAACATGAGGACAACATAAGGGCAACATGAGGACAACATGAGGACAACATGAAGACAACATAAGGGCAACATGAGGACAACATAAGGGCAACATGAGGACAACATGAGGACAACATGAGGACAACATAAGGGCAACATGAGGACAACATGAGGACAACATAAGGACAACATAAGGGCAACATGAGGACAACATGAGGACAACATGAAGACAACATTAAGGCAACATAAGGGCAACATGAGGGCAACATGAAGACAACATGAGGACAACATGAAGACAACATGAGGACAACATGAAGACAACATGAAGACAACATGAGGACAACATGAGGGCAACATAAGGGCAACATGAAGACAACATGAAGACAACATGAGGGCAACATGAAGACAACATGAGGACAACATAAGGGCAACATGAAGACAACATGAGGACAACGACGAAGACAACATGAGGACAACATAAGACAACATGAGGACGACATGAGGACAACATGAAGACAACATGAGGACAACATGAGGGCAACATGAAGACAACATGAGGGCAACATGAAGACAACATGAGGGCAACATGAAGACAACATGAGGACAACATAAGACAACATGAGGACAACATGAAGACAACATGAGGACAACATGAGGGTTAAAACTTAGATGTAGTAAAGTTTTCAGTAAATTAGAGCTTGCAAATGTTCAAATGCTAGTTTTGAGAACAAAAACAATCTTGTGATCGTGCGAGAGGTGGATTTATTGCAGATCCATGATCCGCCCGGTGATCCGGATCCACTCCAACCCGTAACGGGTTCTTCCTTGTCTTGTGCTACACCTCCCAACAAGGCTGTAGTCAAGACCAGCTTAGTCGAGTCCAAGACCAGGACTAGTCGAGTCCAAGTCAAGGCCGAGTTCAAAGAGGTTAAAGTCTGAGTCAAGACCTAGTCCAGGACAGAATAAAGGTCTTATGCAGTGTCAAGACAATCATTTTGGGTTACCCATCCCCTGCAATATTATTATCAAAATAACAAAGACACCTGGACTCTGTCCAGACCAGAAGCCATATTGGGCAAGACCAGCGGCCGAGACCGAGACAAGTCCAAATACTAACGAGTCCGAGACAAGTCCGAGACCAAAGAAAAACGGTCTCGAGTTCGGACTCGAGTCCAAGACCGACCTTGAGTGCTACAGCCCTGCCTCCCAACCAATCAAACCCTGGTATTTCCAAAAAATGAACGTGTTGTCTGCTGCTCGGTAACTTACAGATGAAAGAATATTTAAAAAATTCGCCATTCTAAATGCAGATACCAATAGATCGGGAAATGCCGACATATCGGCCGATAGATCGGGAAATGCCGACATATCGGCCGATAGATCGGGAAATGCCGACATATCGGCCGATAGATCGGGAAATGCCGACATATCGGCCGATAGATCGGGAAATGCCGAAATATCGGCCGATATATCGGTCGGGCTCTAGTCTCAAGAACCTAAATTGCTGCTGTAATGTTTTCCAGCTTTCAGCACCTCGGCCAAATAGAGAAATGTTTCGCTGCTTTGTGTCGGAGTTAACGCTCTGAGTAGTATTTAGCCTTTTTATTGCTTTTCCCTTGTTGTTAAATACGTTGCTTTATACCAAAAATGTGAAATAATTTGCGTTGCAATGGCGCGGTCATCTCATTGACCTGCTGTTGTAAATACTTATGTAGTGGGTGTGTTATTTTTGGTGTATCGAAGTAATAATAACTTTATTTTTATACTGTTTTTACATGTTTTTGATGTGTTTTTTAGCAGCTTTCAGCTATTTGTTGACTCACAATGCTATTTAGGGATGCAAACCTCATCATCTATAAATCACCAACTTAACAGGAGCTGGATGAATATTAACAGTCTTAAAAATGTCAAAATATTATAAGAAAACAACCTAGCCATTTGAGTGCTCTTGGAGAAAGAAATGTCAATAAAAGAGTAAGTAATAAGTATTAATATGTCCAACGTAGTTTAGATAAAATGAATTGTTTTGTTTGTCAGTTCCTGGTTGACTTGTCTTGGAGATCTGAGGTTTCTACAGTAATGCCAGAACCGAAGAACATTACTCATCTAATCTGCTTTCTGTGTGAATATGATGTAACGTTTTACAGTTAAAGTGCTATTAAACCTAATATGGGTAGTTACATTTCAATAGACCCTCAAACAAACAGAGATCTTGCTGCTAAAACTGGGACTGTCGGGATCCTTGGGACCTTTGGGACTGTCGAAATCCTTGGGACTGTTGGGACTGTCGGGGTCCTTGGGCCTGTTGGGACTGTCGGGACTGTTGGGATCCTTGGGACTA
>NC_048429.1:573640-576547 GCF_013103735.1 Etheostoma cragini
TTATGCCCCCTGTATTTTAACATAGGGGGGTGTATACCTATGCCCCTGTATTTTAACATAGGGGGGTGTATACTTATGTCCCTGTATTATAACATAGGGAGTGTATACTTATGGCCCCCCCCCCTGTATTTTAAGGAAGAACATGTATTTATTTATGAAAATTGGTGTCCTTAAAGGTTGGATTTGTCTTCTTTTTTTTTTTTTTTAATTAAGGCATTAAGATCAATTTCTAAAGATGTTTTATTCCTCATTTTAATCAGCTTTAGCCCGGTTTTGTAAACTTTCTCAATAAAAAAGTTCCAGAAAAGATCACGCAAACAAACAGAGTTGAACAATATCCATGATTGTGAAGCCAAAAACTAAATTTACAGCCAAAGAGACAGATGAATCCCGTCAAAGGACGACGCTGTCATGAGAAGAAGGGGACGGTGTTGTCTCGGTGGTGAATAAATCAAACGCCGCGTCTCTATTTATACCGTGTCTCTGCCGTTAGCGCGGCGGCGGCTAGGTGCGGCGGCGGTATTTATAGCCTCCGTCCCGGCAGGTTGTAGTCGTGCCTCTGCTCTGACTCACAGAGCTGTCGGCTCGATGGAGGAAGTCCGTTGGTTACTCCCAGCCTCGGCCCTGTGGACACAAGGACAGACAGACAGGAAGAGAGACAGGAAGAGAGACAGACGGCTGGGAGCGAGACGGGCAGGGGGTCCAGAGAAAAGACAGTTGCACATGAGACGAGAGACGAGACGCCGGACGCTGCAGACGAGATTGACGGGAGAATAAAAAGGACAGTTGTGATTAATTCTGCTTTTCTAAGAGGTTTTTAAGTTGTTTTCCAGCCGGTGGATTTTCCAGAAGGACTATTTTAGGACTATCTTCTGCCTGAAAGAGGGACTATAGACGCACGTCTTCTGGATTATGGTGCAGTTGGTTCTGCCTGAGGATCTGAAGGAGGATCAACATGCTGACATGTAAAGTTGACGGTTCTGTCTGCCGCCTGTGGTCCACCTCGCTGCTGCTGGTGCTGCTGGTGGTCCTGGTCCGGGTCAGTCTGCTCCCATTGTCTCTCATTCAATCCCATTCAAATGACTATTAATTAATCCCACAAGGTGCAATTAGTTCAATGCAATTATACTTATGGTATCAAATCATAACAAATTATCTCGAGACACAGCTAGAAGGTCTAGACCGCTCTATAATTTACAAGGACCCAAGAGTTCTAGTAGTTCCATACAGAGTAAGCTGCAGACACACACACATTTGTAACAGCACACACACACCTACACACAGGCCTACAACCTATAACAGTGGCTTTCACAATTTTTTTTAATAACGTACCCCTTTTGAATAGTTTCTTAAAGCCAAGGTCCCCCTGACCAGCGCTAATCGTTTTTTTGTACAAGAGAAAGTCTTCCAACTTGTGTTATAACGTTTTTGTGACCTTATGATTTTTTTTAAAGGACGACATGATGGTTAAACGAAATTAACCGTTGACACTTTACAGTAACCTGAGATATTTAAATCAGCTGATACATGGTTACACCTCATAATCTCCTACCTGGGTATCTCCCACCAATCAGTCCCAGAACATCACATTAAGAGAGGACATACTGAATATTCTTTATTAATATTAACAATCATTCCTTGACAGAACCCAGCAGGCCGGCTTGTTGCATGATCCAAATTTTCTTCAAATCCCGGCATTTCCAATCCACTTTATTTATATAACACGATTTAAATGAAACACAAGGTTTCCAAAGTGCTGCACAAAAGATAATACAGAATAAATAGATAACACAAGAAAAATATAAGGTACAATAAAACTAATACAATAAAATGCACAGTGGTCCCTAATACTGTATCTGAAGTCTCTTTATATAGACCTTAGTGGTCCCTAATACTGTATCTGAAGTCTCTTTATATAGACCTTAGTGGTCCCTAATACTGTATCTGAAGTCTCTTTATATAGACCTTAGTGGTCCCCTAATACTGTATCTGAAGTCTCTTTATATAGACCTTAGTGGTCCCTGTATCTGAAGTCTCTTTATATAGACCTTAGTGGTCCCTAATACTGGATCTGAAGTCTCTTCATATGAAACAGAAATATTGTTCGGTGCTTTAACTGTTTTTGGTGTCTTGTTTCCCCGTCAGGATCTGAGCGGTGCAGATCTCCCAGAGTCCCAGCCCGTCCCCTGTAACATCTCGGTTTCTGACCCCGTATTGGACCTGGACTCCATCTCGCTGACCGTGACCACGCCCGGGGGGAACTGCTCCTTCACCGTGACGTCTCCAGACGCCGGAACAGACGGCGCCGAGTGTTCGCCGAGAAGAAACGAAGGAAAGGAGGAGATAGAGACCAGTGACATCAGAGGAGAGGAGGAGGCGAAGGAGGAGATGGGAAGTACCCAGCTAGGAGAGGAGGACGGAGGAAACAAGGAGCTAGGAGGCGTCTTCACCTGCACGCTGGAGCATCTGGAGCCAGGAACCGTGTACCTGCTGCAGATCCAGTCCCAGAGAGACGAGGAGACGGCAAACATCACCCTGCACACCCGTAAGTCCTCGCTCAGTCCAGACCTGTATTGCACGACACAGTACACTCGGCCGGTGACTCGTCATAGCTGGGGGGCGTGGCTTATGGTGTATGGAGTCACCGGGGGTGAAACGGTTCTTTCCCCCTGACTAGATAACAGGAATTTAACTTGATAGAGCAACATACACTCACCTAAAGGATTATTAGGAACACCTGTTCAATTTCTCATTAATGCAATTATGTAATCAGCCAATCACGTGGCAGTTGCTTCAATGCAGTTTGGGGTGTGGTCCTGGTCCAGACCATCTCCTGACCTGGTCCAGACCAACTCCTGAACTGGTCCAGACCGACTCATGACTTGGTCCAGACCCTCTCCTGACCTG
>NC_048429.1:576647-577705 GCF_013103735.1 Etheostoma cragini
CTTACTGCAGAAATACTCCATCTTACTGCAGTAAATACTCCATCTTACTGCAGAAATACTCCATCTTACTGCAGTAAAAGTATAAAATACTCCATCTTACTGCAGTAAAAGGATTAAATACTCATCTTACTGCAGTCAAAGGTTTAAATACTCAATCTTAGTGCAGTAAAAGGATTAAATACTCCATCTTACTGCAGTCAAAGGTTTAAATACTCAATCTTAGTGCAGTAAAAGGTTTAAATACTCCATCTTACTGCAGTAAAATAGTAAATACCTATATACACTCACCTATAGGATAATTAGGAACCCCATACTAAGACTGTGTTTGACCCCCTTTCTCCTACGTGGCATTGATCCAACGAGGAGATGAAAGCTTTCTTTAGACATGTCGGCCATATTGAGAGGACAGCATCTTGCAGTTGATGGAGATTTGTGGGATCACATCCAGGGCACGAAGCTCCTGGTCCACCACATCCCAAAGATGCTCTATTGGGATGAGATCTGGTGACTGGGGGGGCCGTTTTAGTCCAGGTTGAGATCTGGTGACTGGGGGGGACGTTTTAGTCCAGGTTGAGATCTGGTGACTGGGGGGGCCGTTTTAGTCCAGGTTGAGATCTGGTGACTGGGGGGGCCGTTTTAGTCCAGTAAACTCATCCTCATGTTGAAGAAACCAGTTGTAAATGATGTGAGCTTTGTGCCATGGTGCATTATCCTGCTGGAAGGAGCCATCAGAGGACGGGGACATGGTGGCCTTAAAGGGACGGACATGGTCAGGAACCAGGCTCAGGTAGGCCGGGGCATTTAAACCAGGCCCAATGGCACTAAGGGGCCTAAAGTGTGCCAAGAAAACCTCCCCCACACCATTACACCACCACCACCAGCCTGCACAGTGGTAACAAGGCATGATGGATCCAGGTTCTCATTCTGACTCCACCATCTGAAGGTCTCCACAGAAACCAGACTCATCAGACCAGGCAACAGTTTTACAGTCTTGTCGCCTCTTGTTCCTGTTTGTAGTGGAGATGCGTGGTACCCGGGGGGCTATTCTGCTGTTGTAG
>NC_048429.1:577805-584567 GCF_013103735.1 Etheostoma cragini
TTCATACTGTCCTCTGTACTGTATTCTATACTGTATTCTATACTGTCCTCTATACAGTCTTCTATACTATATTCTATACTGTCTTCTACACTTTATTCTATACTGTATTCTTGCTTTCAAAACAGAATCTGGCTAAACTCTGACATCTACCCATCGTTTATCCACTCAACATCCTCTGATCTTAACTATTAGTCAAAATAATTCATCACTTCTGCCTTTTAACTAAAAACTAATGTATAATTTGATATAAATGAGGTTTGTTGACAATGAATTCCAAGAATAAGTGTAAGAAAAAGAAAAAGTGAGAAATAAATCAGAAAAAGTGACAAAAACATCAAAAAAGCACAAAAAATATATTCATTTTCAATTTTGACCTGGAAGGACAAGTTCAGGGTTAAAAGGGAAGGCGACACACGGGTTAAATCAGAATTATGGGATCTTGAAATAAACAGAAAACAAAGTGACAAGGAGTTGGGAAAAGCGTGAATGAGTCAGAACGACGGCGTCGTACCGGTGGTGCCGGTTGCTGTGATGCGATTGGTCAGCTTCCCGCTCAGTGATTGGACGCTGACGGTGTAGGCGAGGCCGGGGGTGAGATCCTGGAAGTCCAGGGAGGAGACGTGTTTGGGGACGGGGCGCGTCTCAATGAGGACGCCGTCCTGGAGACAGGAAGGAGAACAAAATACTCCAGAATAAAAGCTCCGTCATTTGTAATAGAACAGAATAGAATAGAAATCGCCATTATACACAGGTGCAGTACCTGTGTAACGAGATTCAAGCAAAACCTTTATAGTGTCAACACAACTTATAAAAATATGTAAAAATATAAAATATACAAAATATATAAAATATAAAAACAAAATGTAAAAATATTTAATATATAAAATATACAAAATATAAAATTATAAAAATGTAAAAATGTAAAAATGTAAAAATATACAAAATATAAAATATACAAAATATAAAATATACAATAAAAAATAAAAAATATAAAATATAAAATATAAAATATAAAATATAAAATATAAAATATAAAATATAAAATATAAAATATATAAAATATATAAAATATAAAAATGTAAAAATATGAAAATGTGAAATTATAAAAATGTAAAAATATAAAATGTAAGTAGTAGTAGTATTTTCTTATCTTTTCTCATCTTATCAGAGTGCTTCAAAATAAAAAGAATAGATACATAACTAGAAAGCCTAGTATAATATTTTCCCAAATACTGCCTTTCTTTCTCAGTTAATAATTTTAGTTCTCTCCGTGTGAGCCTGCGTGTGCAGTTGGACTCACCGCGGTGGACAGGGAGACGACGTACATGTCCAAGTCTCCGTCTCCGGGCGTCCAGGAGACCTGCAGCCCGCCGACCGAGGAGCGCGGAGACAGGCGGAGGTTCCTGACGGCGCTGGGAACTAGGGGCGGGAAAGACAAGTAACTCTTAGATGCATCGCCTTTCCTTTTGGTTTTTATGCGCTGATTTTCATTCATAAGTTCCTGTCTCCAGACATTTACACATCGGAAACCAGAGAGACTGAAAGAGGACGGGACAATAGGACAATTACAGAGTTTAGGCAAGAGTGCAGAAAAACACACAAAAAAATGGCCAAAAGCACACAAAATAATAGTTTTGTATTTAAACACATGATCTAATAGTACGTAATATTGTAGTATGTATGTAGTATGTTAGTATGTATGTGTAAAAGTCATAGTATAGTATGTCGAAAAAAGTACAGAACAGTCATATTATATGAGCATGACTACACAATAAAAACCTCCGTAGACAAATGTCAAAATCCAACAAACTCAGATTTATATTGTATGTCTATTGTTTTGAATCATGCATGGAAACAGTATATATGAAAAAAATGTTGAGGTTCCCAGAGACCCACCCCCCCCTCCCCCCATATCAACGGATTAATAGTTTATGTACAAAAAAAGTCATAGTACAGTATGTAGAAAAGAATTCGTTGTACAGTAAGGCAACAAAATGTCAAAAGTTAGAAGCTTACTATGTAGTTTTAGTATAGTTTAGTATGTTGTACAAAAGTTCATAGTATAGTAAGTTGAAAAAAAGGCTTTGTATGCTATGTCAAAAAAGTAAAAAAGTCATAGTATAGGAAGTCGAAAAAAGTACAAAGAAGTCATAGTATGTTGAAAAAATAAAAAATTGTCATAATATAGTATGTTGAAAAAAGTAATAGTATATTACAGATAAAAGTACTAAAAATAATAGTACAGAATGTTGAAAAAAGTAAACAAAAATCATAGTATAGTGTTGAAAAATTCATAGTATAATAAGTCGAAAAATGTCGTATATGTGTTGTAAAAAAAAGTTTATAGTACAGTATATAAAAAAAAACCAGATCCAGAACAAACCAAGACCCCCCCCCCACAAGATAAGACCTGACTTTGGATGTTGACGTCTGAATTGAAGCCGTCTCACCTGTCCGTCCCTCGATGTGCTGCGCCCTCTGGTACGGCCCGCTGAAGGTCGACACCACGACCTTGTAGAGCCGGCCCGGGGTCAGGAAGGTCAGCCGGTGGCGCCGCTCCTCGCTGCCCAGCGTCACCGGCGGGAAAACACGGGTGTCGTTGAAGAGCAGCGTCACCTGGAGACGAGGAAAGAGACTGAAACTCAGGCAGCAGAGATCGTCACAGCCCGTTATATACAGTGGTGTCATAAGTTTCTTCTCATATGTCTCGGGAGTCACGCTGGGAAGAAATAATCATTATAACTTCTACAGTTGACAAAATACATGCATTTTTTCAAAGAAAGTCCAGAAGCTTTTGCTCTCATGACATTTACTTACGCCAATAATAACATAATAATGTCATATTTATTGATATTACACCCACAGCAATGCTACACAAGCAAATGCGTGTCTAAATAGTGCACCTCTTGGCCTTCCATACAGCCAATTGGCCTTTTTGTCCCTTCTGGCCTTCCATACAAGAGGGTGACCTTGTCATATATGGGCATACTGGGGCCTGTGTTGTAAACAACAGAGAGCAGAGACGGAGCCGCGAGCTAGATGCAGAAATGAGCCAAAACGCAATGAATTATGGACATAAAGGCCATTTTTATTATATTCTGGAAAATGTTTTTAACTTCCTACAAATGTAGCACTTTGAGATTTCTTTTTGAAATCTAAAGGGCATAATACATTTTATTTATAGTAAATTATTATCATAAAGTGGATCAATCTTGGATGTAACGGTTTGGATTTAATTGTCAACGACCCCGAAAAAGGCTGGAAGTTCCAGGCTCAATAGAAAATCACCTGAAGAGGCTTGAAGGACCCGGAACAGACCTCCGTAACTACTAACTCGTCAGGATTTAAACGCAACCGTTGGTAAGTCACTACCTTGTATGGTTATTAAATGATTAAACTATGAATCAGAGGTGCTGTTTTTACGCATGGGCGAGTGGAAAGGTATTCAACATCCAAAGAGTTCATCAGTGACATCACGCATAATGTCTAAAGCAGAAATGAGTCAGATGGACTAGTTCTACAACTACAACTACTACAACTAGTTCGCCATGCAATAAATGTCCCATGAGTCTCGGCGGTATCACCTCGTAGTGGTCCACGTCTCCGGGGGCGGGGCTCCAGCGGACGGTCAGGTCACCCGTTCCCGCGCTGTCCAGCGACAGATTTCCAACAGCGGCCGGAACTGCAGGACAAACATCATAAATAAATATGTATTTAAATAGATCGTAGACTATGAAAAATAATAAGACGTAGCAGCAGGGACGTTAGCCGCTTTCCACGCTATCTATGGTTGATTGGTTGCTAACGTTAGCTTAAAACACCATTCAACTGACAGCCTTTGTTGTGTTTGATGCTAACTTGTAGCTAAGCTAGCAGTGAACCAACTTCGTTAAGTAGGTCCATTTTTATTGTGTTGACAAACAAAACTTTAACTCAATGTCACCATTAAAATATATATTTAAATAGATCGTAGACTGTGAAAAATAATAGATGTAGCAGCAGTGACGTTAGCCGCTTTGTTAGCCGATTTACAATGTGAGTCGCATGCTAAGATTTAAACGATTTAAGACATAATGGTCACATTGAAAATAGTGAAATCCATGAAATAATAAAGTTTTCTCATCACGAACAATAACAGAAGATATAAATTATTTCAGAAACGTTGTAGCTATCTATGGTTGATTGATGCTAACGTTAGCTCAAAACACCATTCAACTGACAGCCTTTGTTGTGTTTGATGCTAACTTGTAGCTAAGCTAGCAGTGAACCAACTTGGTTAAGTAGGTCCATTTTTACTGTGTTTACATTACAGAAGTCTCTCGTTAGCATCTCGGAGGCTACTTCCGACGTTACAGAAGTCTCTCGTTAGCATCTCGGAGGCTACTACCGACGTTACAGAAGTCTCTCGTTAGCATCTCGGAGGCTACTTCAGACGCTACAGAAGTCTCTCGTTAGCATCTCGGAGGCTGCTTCAGACGCTACAGAAGTCTCTCGTTAGCATCTCGGAGGCTACTTCAGACGCTACAGAAGTCTCTTGTTAGCATCTTATATGCTACTTGCCGCAAAGTGACGCATGCGCGACTCAGATCTGGACTCGACTCACATCGGGGAGTGATAGTCGTTATGAAAATGTTACTAAGGTGATAAATGAAGAGAGAAGTCGGCTAATTTCCTCAGAGACTAGAAACAGACTTATCGGCGGAGTCGCCCCCTGCTGGTCGTTGCAGAGAACGCAGCTTTAAAGGAACAGACCCGGAAGCTCTGCCCATTATTTCAGAGTCTACGAAATAAAAAACCCGTTTGTTCTCATTGGTTCCTGACTCACAGGTGCGTCCGTCGGTGGAGACGCTGCTGACGTAGTCCCCGCTCCAGGTTTCCACGGTGACGGTGTAGAGTCTCCCCGGCGACAGAGACGAGAAGACGCACTCGTTGCGTGCGGCGGAGACGCTCTTGTTCTGCAGGACGCTGTTGTTGTAGCGGATCAGGACAACGTAGCGGTCCAGGTCTCCGGTTGCATGGCGCCAGTACACCTGAACACACAACAGGACCAAAACCACTCAGGACTCTACATGAAATACAGATTTAAAAATATAAATACTACCTCAACCCTTTAAGGACATTATGGACACCTGGGTTTGTTTGTGTTGTCCTCGGGTCACATTTGACCCGTTTTGGAAAAAAAACAGTCTTTATCAGAAGTGTCTTTAACCAAAATTTTAGAAACATAACGCGGATTGTTCCACACAACAACGACAATAAATGACCAGCCCACTGCTGTCTTTAAATTTGGATATTTTCTTCAATTTCACGGCATTCAAAAAACCGTTTTCTATGAAAGGCCATTGGGAAAAAAAGTGACTAAAACGTCCAAAAAAAACCTTCAAAAACGTCAAAAGTTGCCGCAAAAAAAATTAATAAAACACCAGCAAAAACGAAAAACACGAGGGTTAATAATTCAAAAAAGTTCACAAAAGTATTCATGTTCAAGGTCCTTCTGATGTAGGATCTTCAAATTTAAGGCTTAAATGTCAAATTTAAGCCTTAAATGTCAAATTTATGCCTTAAATGTCAAATTTAAGCTATATTTGAACCCTTTTTCAGGCTACCAACATCAAATGTTCCTGCGTCTTTGTACCGCTAAGCTCACTGAAATGTTGTAGTTTGTCTAAATATAATTAGCTGTAATTATGCACGGATCATTATTACTCTGTGATGCTTTCATTCAATTTCAACAATTTTATGTACCATGCGAGTGCTTTGGTGACTCTGCATTTCGTTATTTTATGTCGTAATGTAGGTCTTAAATTTGATTCATTCTTCATAATAAAAGGTTTTTAACCCTCGTGTTGTCCTTGGGTCAAAATTGAGTAAGAATTTTCAGTTATTAATTTATTTTTTGGCACCAAAAAATGGGCCGTCGAAATGAGCGCTGAAAAGGTCAACAATAAGTATATAAACCAACTTTGGTAAAAACATCAAAATAAGCCCCCACAACATTCAAAAAGGGACAAAACTTTCAGAGAAGTGATAATAATGTGACCCAACTTTTTTTTTTTTAAGTGTTTTTAAAGCGTTTTTTTAGATTACGACATTTTTTGTGACATACAGCAAACATCTCCTCTCTATCTGCTAGCTGTCTAAAAAATAACTATATCTGAAATATGAGTTTCTTTTTAACCATATTACCATAATAATGGATTCCTTCCAACGCTCTTTATAAATACAGTTAATCTCTTTCATTCCTCTGATCTTAACTATTAGTCACAATAATTCATAATTTCTGCTTTTTTAATTCTAATATTAGGTATAATTCTATATTAATGAGGGTTATTGACCATGAAGTCCAAAAAGTAGTAAAAATAGTAAGGTGGTGGGAGTGGAAACTAATATAAAAGTCTGAAAAAGGGACAAAAATGTCCAATTTCTGTCCCTTGTTGACCCGGGAGACAACACAAGGGTTAAGATGTTTTCCCTGTTCACCTGCAGGCCTTAAAACGTCCGTCCTGACGAACTCACCTTGAGGAAGTCGTCTCTCGCGGAGTGGACGGCTGTCGGGTCTTGCACAGTCGCCGGCTCTGAGAGACAATCACGTCACAATCATAACAACAGGAACAGTAAGACGAGGGCTTAGGGACGTCTGCAAGACGCTGACAGGACACACAGACAGACAACAAAGAGACACAAACAAAGAGACACAAACAAAGAGACACAAACAAAGAGACACAAACAAAGAGACACAAACCAACTACAAAGAGACACAAA
>NC_048429.1:584667-587141 GCF_013103735.1 Etheostoma cragini
GTAGTTGACCAATCAGATAGCCCGGTTGGATCTTCTTGTTGTATAATAACATTAGACAGAGCTCCTCCCTTGTGTAGAAACACACCTGTCCTGCAGGAAAGTCAGAGTGAACGAGTCCACGTCTCCAGGTGGTTTTTCCCATGATGCCTGAAGGCTGTTGACCCCGGAGCTTCTCAGAGTAATCGCTCGCAACGCCATGGGAACTGCAACACACACACACACACACACACACACACACACACACACACACACACACAGTGCAGTTACTATCACAGTACCTTAAGTTGTAAAACTGTAGATAATCACTGCACTAATTAAAATGTTTACATTTAAGATGTATTTCTGAGATGGATTAACATAAAAAAACCATACCTGTCCTCCCGTCCAATGACACAGAGGTGTTCAGTTTCCCGCTCCTGGTTGTCACGGTGATGGTGTACAGCCGCCCAGGCGTGAGCACGTTGAACGTGCACTCCCTCATGTTTGGCTCCACCTCCCTGGTATCCACGGTGACGTTACCTACGAGACACGAGAAGGTACAATTTCGGTTAATCGTCTACATCTAAGCTCTGAGCCACGGGAAATAGGTTATATCGGAAATACTGGATTGGTTACCGTGGCGAATGGTCAGGTAGTAACTGTCACGTGACCCGGAGGGGGCGTGGCTCCACATGGCGCTGAGCGATGTCTCGTCAGAGTGTCGTATGTGGAGGTCCAACACCGGGGCCGGAGCTGCAGAGACAGGCGGTGAGTTCAGGTTCAGCTCTGTGAGTTTTTAAGGGTCATTTCGGGGGTTTTTCTTCAACCTGGGTCATATTTTCCCAGGTGTCTCAGTGACTGATGTGAACAAAAATATTTGAAATTGGTCCAATTTTGCAGTTGTTGTTGCCGCTGATGGACTCTACTGGATATAATATGTTATTTAAGTGTCTGAAAACATTATAAAAGGATCCCTACAGAGATAGACCTTTAAGTTAAAGAGTAAGATCCTTTTAGTTTAACATGAAACCCAAAATCACCATCACCAAACCCACCAGATTCCATGTAAATAATCACTACTTTTAGCGTGTATAGAGCAGCATATCTCCACCAGACTCCATGTAAATAATCACTACTTTTAGTGTGTATAGAGCAGCATATCTCCACCAGACTCCATGTAAATAATCACTACTTTTAGCGTGTATAGAGCAGCATATCTCCACCAGACTCCATGTAAATAATCACTACTTTTAGCGTGTATAGAGCAGCATATCTCCACCAGACTCCATGTAAATAATCACTACTTTTAGTGTGTATAGAGCAGCATATCTCCACCAGACTCCATGTAAATAATCACTACTTTTAGCGTGTATAGAGCAGCATATCTCCACATGTAAATGGGCGAATTAAGACTTTATTCAACCAGACCAGAGTGGTGATTGTTGGGACAGTGGAAAGATGAACCAAGACGGCTATCAACAGTTTTATTTTGTTTCTGTCGACTATTAATGAAGTGTGTTTTACGATGATAAAAGTAGTGATTATTTACATGGAGTTTGGTGTAGTTTGGTGATGGTGATTTTGTTAAAAAAAAAGGATCTTCCTCTTTAACTGAAAGCTCTATCTCTGTAGGGATCCTTTCATAATGTTGTCAGACACTTAATACAATAATAATCTGAGCCTGTGGTATTTTGTTAAATTTATGTATTTTCTGTCATATTTGTGCTATCATATATCTTTCTTCTTATATATTTCTGCAACCATATTTCACTATAATGTGATGTCTTTGCAGTCACTTTATGTCTACATTTTCTGCAGTAATATGTATCTATTAGTGGTGGGAAGAAATCCAAAATTCACATATTATGTGTTGTGTATTTCTTGTCCCCAAGAATCAATATTTTTTATTTTTTATTTCCATCAATGATTGACCCAAATATTTTCATTTTCCACGGTGCCGCTGACGGTGACTTCATCACATCTGTTTCCAGCAAAACGTTATATTATGTTGTTTCTTTCTGCAGTAGTCTGACCTGTTGCTCCTTCACAGCTGCTCTCAGCCGTCAATCCTCCGCTCTGCACTTGTAGCTCAGCTCTGTACAGCCTCCCAGGCGTTAGTCCCGTCCCGGGGAAGCTGAAGTTCGTCGCCTCTCGGTCGAGAACGGCGCTGACTAACTGCTGCGAGCCGTCGAACAGGCGCAGCATGTAGCTCTCCCAGCAACCAGCAGGGGAAGACCAAGACAGGAGGAGGCCGCCGCCGGAGGGGGGGGGAGACAGGGAGAGGAAGGACGCCGCCGCCGGAGCTAGAGACGAGAAAAAGGATGAGGAATAATAACAATGAGAACAAAAGAGAGATGAAAAGACAGTAAGCCTAGAAGTGACACAGCTACGGCAATAACCATGTCCCTTCTAGCCCTAGCCATATCTGTTGTAGCCCTAGCCGTATCCCTTCTAACCCTAGCCGTATCCCTTCTAACCCTAGCCGTATCCCTTCT
>NC_048429.1:587241-588315 GCF_013103735.1 Etheostoma cragini
TGTGTGTGTGTGTGTGTGTGTGTGTGTGTGTGCCACCGAAACCAACAACAAGCGCTCCGTTGATAACACGGGAGTTACTGGTCCACCTCTGCCTCCATCGGTTAGTTTGCCGTTTTTTTCAACATTTTGCACCCTTATTTCGACTTCCTTAATTTCAGATATCAAAAAACACTTTGTCAAATTTGACCCGAAGACAACATGAGAGTTATTTATTTAGAATATTTTACACTCACAGAAATGAAACAAAAACAAAACAAACCCCTCCCACTCTCCTCCCAACCCGTCCCTACAACCTGTAACATTTAATTATTATTAATATCTTACTCACTGTAACTTTTATTCTTATTTATTCTAGTACATCAGCCTGTTATATTTCCATCATGACAGCTTTTAATTACTCTTTAATGTTTCTGTAAAGCTCTCTAATTTCCCCTCGCGGGACTAATAAAGTATACATTACTATTATTATTATTATTATTATTATTATTATGATCACTGCCATGCAGTCTGGGCGCCTCCATCTGCTTCTCAGTTGTATTAATACAGCAACTGTATTGGATTATTATCTCTTTAAATCATCAACGCCGAGGCAGCGGCGCAGCAGCAGCTCCCGAGTTCTGCGAGGTAAAGTCTAACGCAGCGATGGCGTGGTAGGGAGCTGTGGACACGCACAACGCGACGTACAACGCCACGCACAACGCCACGCACAACGCCACGCACACGTGACGACCAACGTGCAGACGCTCGGTGGATGTGACGGGCGGAGCGACTCTGAAGATAAGAAACCACAAACACAAGAGAACAAGTGTTCAGCTCTGCTTGGAAGGTTACTGTCGATTCCTCCACACACACACAGACAGACACACACACACACACACACACACACACACAGACACACACACACACACACGCCCTTTCCCAGTGCTTCCCACAGAACAAAGAAACAATGGAGGCAGGAAATGGCTGAACCCTGAGCTCTGCCCACGATGGAAATACACACTTAGGGTCCAACTTCTGTTCTGGGCGCCTGCCAGCGTGGACGCACAACACACACACACACACACACACACACAC
>NC_048429.1:588499-588766 GCF_013103735.1 Etheostoma cragini
CACACACACACACACACACACACACACACACACACACACACACACACACACACACACACACACACACACACAAAGAGGTCATGTTGTGTTCTTTTACTTCAAAAGACGAGAGGTCAGAGGAGATGGAAACAATAGATTAGTTTGCTAAATATTGTTTTCAGGGTGTGAAAGCTCCAACATGTAACCATGGAAATACTCCATCTTACTGCAGAAATACTCCATCTTACTGCAGAAATACTCCATCTTACTGCAGTAAATACTCCATCT
>NC_048429.1:588866-590129 GCF_013103735.1 Etheostoma cragini
CTAGGATGGTCAGTACACACAGTACTATCATGGCTTGAGTATTACTAGGATGGTCAGTACACACAGTACCATCATGGCTTGAGTATTACTAGGATGGTCAGTACACACAGTACCATCATGGCATGAGTATTACTAGGAGGTTTGATGTATAGTACCATAAGTACTATGGGTATTACGATTTAGATGTTTTTTAAAGCTGAAACTTGATCTGAATGGGCTTTTGCATATAAGACACACATATACACATACACACATATACACACATATACAAACATATACACATATACACATATACACATATACACACATATACACACATACACATATACACACATATACACATATACACATATACACACATATATCACACATATATCACACATATACACACATACACACATATACACACACATATACACATATACACGCATATACACACATATACACATACACACATATACACACATATACACATTTACACATATACACACATATACACACATATACACATATACACACATATACACATATACACACATATATCAGCCATATATCACACTTATATACACATATACACACATATATCAAACATATAAACACCTATATACACATGTACACACGTACTGTATATCACACATATATTAGACATATATCATACATATATATCACATATACACACATATATCACAGATATATTAGACATATATCATACATATATATCACATATACACACATATATCACAGATATATTATACACATATACACACATATATCATACATATATACACATATATCACACATACATCACAAATACAAACACATATACACACATATACACACATATATCACAATATTGTTGTGCGTCATCTTCATAATTTTCTTGTTTTTATTATTCCTAACGGTCCTTGTCGTTCCTTCCCCTTCATTTCTATCATTTTATCGTCTTGTTATCGTCTGTTTCCACGCGTTTTAGCCCCGTGAGCTGCGTCTCTGTAACAGAGGGTTTTATTATTATTATTGTTGTTGTCTTTTCTTTCTCTTCTGCTCCACAGTCCCGTCTCCGGTCTCGTCTCTCCGGGTCCAGAGTTCAGGACGGACGGACAGGCTGGCGGTCAGCTGGCAGCACGGAGACGGCAGCTGGAGCAGCTACCAGGTGACTTTATGTCATTAATATTACCTTTATTAATCAGATTAATCAGGTGAGAGACACCTGGCGGCGGGAAAACATCGTTACAGAGGCAATTCAATTTCATTTCATTTTAT
>NC_048429.1:590229-592156 GCF_013103735.1 Etheostoma cragini
TCTATCTATCTATCTCTCCATCTATCTTTCTATCTCTCCATATATCTATCTATCGATCTATCTATCCATCCATCTATCTATCTATCCATCCATCCATCCATCCATCCATGAGGGTTAATTCAGAAACATCAGATAGAACATTGTACCAATCTTGTGTACTTTGTGTGTTTTCAGGTGTTGTTGTACGACGGTTCTGGGTCCACTCTGGGGGCCCAGACCCTCGGGGCCGAGCACAGGAGTCACATGTTCTCCGGGCTGGTTGCTGGTAGGCTGTACCGCGCTGAGGTCATCACACACAGCGGGGAACTGACCAATAACGTGTCAGCCTTCGGACGCACCAGTAGGTCAAGCTAGAACTGAGAGTTAATCACATATTACTTATCTGTCCTTAATGTCCTTGTGTCTTCCTGTCCTCCGCGAACTTGTCCTTCCGGGTCTTTGGAGACGTTTTTGCCGGGGAGGGGGGGGAATTTCGATGCTTTTGATGCTTTTTTAGGACATTTTTGTCACTTTTTTCTGCGCTTTGTTCTTCTTATTTACCAATAAACCTTATTTATATGACAGTAAAAGTGCACTATGAGTTCACTTTTTGTTTTCAAATCCTTGATCTGCTACCTGCCCCCCCCTCAAACCAAATACACTGTGAAAAAGCCCGGTTTCGGGAGACAACACGGAGTCGTAAACGTTGAACAGACACTACAGGCACAGGCTGTGCACCAAAATACTACAAACCACGTTCCAGCCAATCACAGACAAGATGGGAGAGAGAGGGGGAGGGGCTTAGTGACAGTTAGTCATGAATAGAGCCCGACCGATACGAATATTTGGTTATTTAACAATCCGATATATTGGCCGATATATATATATAAATTTTTTTAAATCCAGAAACACGTAACAAAACAAACAGATTTCCCTAACATTAGTGTTTTGTAGTTATTTATGATTTCTCAATAAAATAAGATGATAATAATTTGTTTTACTGTCACAACATAACATCAAAATATATTAAAGTGCAGTTTTTTTTTTTTTATTGGCCATTATAAATGCCAATACCGATAGATCAGGAAAGGACTATTTTGGGCTTATAATCTCTGAATAATAATAATAATAATAATAAAAATAATAAAAATAATATTATTCCGAAATGATTCCCATCTTCTGTTATTGATTGTAATGAGAAAACTTTATTATTTCATGGATTTTACTAATTACAGTATGACACTCGACTCACATGGGGGGGCAGTAATAATGCTTTTTGCGTGCGGTGCGTTGCGTATTGTTACCAACAGTCCTCTCTTTCAGCTCCAGAACCGCCCATCCACCTGTCCGTCAAACAAGGCCCGACCAATGACACGATAGAGCTGTCGTGGTCCGGTCCCGCCTCCGGGGACTACGACAGCTTCGGCCTGCAGTGGACCCCCCCCGACAGGCTGTCAGTCACACAGACCCAGGTGACCAGCCGCGTCCTGGGCGGGATGTTTCCGGGGCGACTGTACAACTTCACCGTGGCGACCATAAGCGGGGGCGGAGCCCCGGACAGGCCCACGGTCAGGAGCCAGCCAATCCAGAGGAACGTCAGGACAAGTACGTGGGGGGGGGGGGGGGGGGGGGGGGAGTTAGCGTTTTTTGGTTGTATTATTTAACTTTGGACAAATAGCTAGCAGTTCCTTCTGCTTCCTGTCTTCGTGCTAAGCTAGGCTAGCTAACTACATCCTGACTCCTGTCTCCAGACAGACGTTGAGATCCATATTCTCATTTCAGTCTTTGGAAGCATTTCCCAAAATAACACACTATTCATTCAATGTGTTGGTTGGCGTTTAGGCTACATCTACACTGCTCACCGCTTACTCTGCTCCTGACTGGCTAGTAGTCCTCACCAAGGTACTGTCAGGACCCTCATACTCTGCTCCTGACTGGCTAGTAGTCC
>NC_048429.1:592256-593437 GCF_013103735.1 Etheostoma cragini
GGAACCAATCAGAGACTCGCTGTGAGGAGCAGATAATAATAATAATAATAATAATAATAATAATAATAATAATAATAATAAAGAACACTTTACAGGGGAAATTACTGTGTTTACACTCTGTTGTCATTACACACAAGCCTGAACTACACACACACACATGCTCAGGTCCTATACATGCACTAATGGAGAGATGTCAGAGTGTGTGTGTGTGTGTGTGTTGGTGGGGGGGGCGCCCATGGAAAAGCAGTTGGGGGTTTGGTGCCTTGCTCAAGAGCACCTTGGTAGTACCCAGGAGATGAACATGCCCCTCTCCAGCTACCAGTCCACCACCGCACTTTGGTGCGCATGGGGACTTGAACTAGCGACCCTCTGGTTCCCAACTCCCTGCAGTCTGAGCCACTTTAAAGGGACGTTCCACTCAAAGGAGGACAGAGCGGCAGAGACGGGTCCTTTACCGTCCCGTTGACCCCGTGGGACTTTATTACATAAAGCATGTGTATGTTAGTGAGATAATGTTTTATCAGCCGGGAAGAGACAGAAGGATCTACGTTACGTCCCGATACCGAGCACACACACATCGTAGCTTCAAAGAATTCATAACAAGAGTTATCTGGAGACCCTTTACAGATAGAGGAGGTCTAGACCACCCTCCAGAATTTACAAGGACCCAACAGGTCTAGTAGTTTCCTCCAGAGCAAGCAACAGGGTCACAGTGAAGAGGAAAAACTTCTTTTTAGGCAGAAACCTGGGACAGACCCAGACCCAGACCCAGGTTCCTAGTTCATGGCGTAGCAGGGCACTGTGCTGCGTTACAAGGCACAGCAGGGCGTAGCAGGACGTAGCAGGGCGTAGCAGGACGTAGCAGGACGTAGCAGGGCGTAGGAGGACGTAGCAGGACGTAGCAGGACACAGCAGGACGTAGCAGGGCGAAGCAGGACGTAGCAGGACGTAGCAGGGCTTAGGAGGACGTAGTAGGACGTAGCAGGACACAGCAGGACGTAGCAGGACGTAGCAGGGCGTAGGAGGACGTAGCAGGACGTAGCAGGACGCAGCAGGACGTAGCAGGACGTAGTAGGACGTAGCAGGACACAGCAGGGCGTAGCAGGACGTAGGAGGACGTAGCAAGACGTAGCAGGGCGTAGCAGAGCGCAGCAGGACGTAGCAGGGCGTAGCAGGACGTA
>NC_048429.1:593537-598940 GCF_013103735.1 Etheostoma cragini
GGGGGGGGGGGTGCAGGTATGTCCCGCCCTACTCTGCCTCTGATTTGCTTACCTTTGAATTTAAGCCAATCACACGCCACATGCCTAACCCTAAACAATACAAACAACGAAGGCAACGAGTCTTAGCCAATCAGAGACAGAGTAGAGGTCAGGTTCGAGGTTTAAGCCTCTAGCATTGGTATTGGGACAAATACTGGTAGTGGGACTAGCATTGGTATCTGAGCTAGTACGGGTTTTGGGACTAGCATTGGTATCTGAGCTAGTACGGGTTTGGGACTAGTATTGGTATTGGGACTAGTATTGGTATAGGGACTAGCATTGGTATCTGAGCTAGTACGGGTTTTGGGACTAGCATTGGTATCTGAGCTAGTACGGGTTTGGGACTAGCATTGGTATATGAGCTAGTACTGGTATCGGGACTAGCATTGGTATCGGGACTAACTATTATTTAAGCAGTTGCACATTTTTGTTTCCCCATCCTGTATATATTCAAATATTTGTTCTTTTTGACTTTATTCATATTATTATTTCATGTATATTGTATGTATGTATATTGTTCCTATTATTTCATTTATATTTATATTCTGTGCTTTGTGACTGATTTTGCTGCTGGAACACATGCTAAATTGTTAAAATGTATGCTACATATACAGTACATAACATCTTACAAATTATAACTTATTCCCTGTTACATGGTGTTCTTATTCTTGTTCAGTCAGTCAGTTTATATGTTAATATGTTTATAATTTATAGTCATTTATATTATTATTATTTATTAATTAAATAATTAACTTCTTGGGGTGGGAACTCTGTTCTGACTGTTTCTGTATGTCTTTGTTCTGTTGTGAAAAAAGCTGAATAAACAAAGTTAATATATATATAATTATATATATCTGTACACATACAAGTAGATTTAACCCTTGTGTTGTCTCCCGGGTCCAAAACTGACAATAAATTAACATTTTCGTCCCTTTTTCAGCCTTTTTTAAAAAGTTATCTCTAACACCACCTTACTAGTTTTACTACTTTTTGGAATTAATGGTCAATTACCCTCATTTATAAAGAATTATACCTAATATTTCAGTTAAAAAAAACTGAAATTATAAATTATTTTGACTAGAGGAATGAAAGTGATCAGTTGTATTTATAAAGAGCGCTGGAAGGAATCAGATCCATTTTTATGGTAAATTGGTTAAAAAGAAACTCATATTTCAGATATAGAGATTTTTTAAAGGGGTCAGATTTGACCCGGGATAACAGGAGGGTTAAACCATTTAATGCATCACCTTCAAGTAAACGTCCTGCAACATGTGCTCAGAAGCCGGGGCCCACGTGTCACTGGTAACGTCACTAATTTAACTAACGTTAGGTCATTAAAGGTTGTTAATATATTTCAGATTTGGGTTTTTATCCAACTTGGCTGATGGAAATTAGCGTTACAGTCCGCAAAGTGCCTAAAGTTAGCCTCAACGCGGCATTAGCATGCTAACGGGACGGGCTAATGATGTAGCATGTGGCATTAGCATGTTAATGATTTAACTTGGTACCATTAGCTGAAGGAAGCTAGCTAGCTTCCCTTAGCTAACGTTATCATCATGTCTATATCACAGACCGTTAATGTTAATATCTATATCTATCTATATATATATATAGTCTATGGTCTATATCCAGTTAGCTAGCTAGCCTCATTTAGCTAACGTTACCCTCATGTCTATATCCAGTTAGCTAGCTAGCTTCATTTAGCTAACCTTACCGGTTAGCTAGCTACTAGCTCTTAGCAACCGTTTTAATGTTTTGTTGATTAATCTAATTTTGTAGTAATCTATCAGTAGTTGTCTCAATAGTTACCTCCGTTAATAATAAAAATTACGTGAAAAATTAACAGAAATTAAAAATTATTTTACGTACATTTTTTTTATAGAAATTAAAAATTATTTTACATCAAAAACTAAATTTATGTTTTATTTTTATTTATTTTGTGCATAAAAGCACATTCAATCAAGCTAGGCCTCCTTGTTGTCGTTCAAATAACGGAAAATCAAGACGTGAAAGTATTATATGGAGAATTGTTTTTAATATTTAATGTATTAATCTTCCTCCTCCTCCTCCTCCTCTTCCTCTTCTTCGCCACGCCTTGTCTCCTCCCCTTCTCTCGGTTCATCATCTCCAGCCTCCACTGGAAAAAAAACCTCCGCTTCTCCCGGAGCTGCTTCCACCGCAGAGCGGCTGCTCCTCCCGAGCCAGGCCGCCGTAGGACACCGCAGGGCGGGGACGGAGCGTCGCAGGGGGCCGGTGTTGTGGAGCGGTCTCTGGAGCTCTGGCAGCGTCTCCTCCCCCTTGTGCTTCATGCTCCTGCGGACACACAGATACGTGCACGGGCATATCCACCGCACATACACACACATGGATGTACATATCCACCAGCTGCTTGCCTCGATGCGTAATTACAGCACAGAGAGAAGCTTCAGGAGCCGATTTAGTGCAGTTTGAGCTGCAGAAATGGGAGAAAAGATGAGCACCAGAGGAGGAAGAGGAGGATTTCTCCCCATGTTTCTTTTCTTGTGTCTAATATGGACACAGCTGCTGATCACAGGTAAGCGTCTGTTGTCCGTATGCTGCATCAAAACCAGAAATACGTACAAATAGGGCTCAAATCGGGCGATTAGCCTCCTATTTTGGTAATTAAATACTCCTTTCTGTCATTTAGCACGTAAAAATGAACCATAAATGCAGTTAACAGCTCCTCAAATGTAAGTATTTGTCTGTGATGCTCAGATGAAATAAGCACAATAACCCTTAGAAATTTGAGATGGGAAGTTAACCATTGTAATTACAGATATTTTATGATATCTGTTACCAATTTAATGTGTATTGCGGACCTGAAATCAGCTTTTTTTTACGCAGGATATTTTACATTAAAATCCTTCCAACAGGAGCTCAAACCTTCCACAATAACGTGACATAGTCAGGTGTTAATTTGGCTTTAAAGGGGTAAAAAAAGAAGGTAAAAAGCTTAAAATATGAACATGCATTATGTAGTGATCATGTAGAATGTGGAAAAAATGACATAGAATATGCTAAATGTGCTTATGATTGTGTTAATGTGACGCACTGAAAATATCCTACTGGTGATATGTGGAAAATAAAACAGTGTGTGATGGAGTCAACATACATTGATGATAATTTACATTAATAATTCATGAGTAGGTGATATAAGGGTTAACCCTAACCTGTTAAAGCAATCTGGAGCTGCAAAGATTAACATTTGTCAACTGTTAAATTAATCTCCAACTATTTTGATGATCAATTAGTCGGATTTAGTCATGTTTTTGTGATTAAAAAGTACAACTTCTCCGATGTCAGCTTGTTAAATGTGAATATTCTCTAGTTTCTTCTCTTCTCTTTGACAGTAAAATAATATTTTTCGGACATTTTATAGACCAAACAATCAATTAATCCAGAAATTAATCAGCAGATTAATCAACGATGGAAAGCATAGGTGTAATTTACAGTGTGTGTGTGTGTGTGTGGGGGGGGGGGGGGGGGGGGGTACAACCAGACGCCTCCCGATATCATCACGATACTTACGCCACGATACGATATTATTGCAATTTTAAATATATTGCAATATCCTGCAATATATTCCAATTTATAACCTTTTTTTCCAACTTCTTCCAAATCTTTCCCAAATTTCTAACGACGTCCCCAAAAGGAAACTTATCAACATCTGTTTCATCTAAAAAGAAACATTTTGTTTGTTTGTTCATCTCACTTCAATGTTATAGATCCATACTTGGCGTCTGTGTATCGATGCAGTATTGCAACTGAAATTATTGCAATACTATGCTGGGTCTCCTCCCAGCTGGACGTCCCCCCCACCTAGTCCTGGGTCTTCCCCCGAGGCCTCCTCCCAGCTGGACGTCCCCCCCACCTAGTCCTGGGTCTTCCCCGAGGCCTCCTCCCAGCTGGACGTGTGCCGGTGGTTCCAAACTTTCAAAAACTACAGGCTATCTCCGTGATGGGGAGTGGTTTTGAACGTTAGTGCTGTGTGTCGGGCAGACCGGGCTCAGGTCCTGCTCAGGTCCTGCTTTATTTACCCAAGGTAAATAAAGCCTGGGAATGAATTATGCAGAGTTCATATTCATCACAGCTGGCTGGGTTCAGGTCTAGTCCTGCACAGAGAGAGAGAAATTATTTGTATGTGTATACATATGTATGTACTCTATGTGTGTATACAGTGTGTATATGTATGTATAATATACAGTATAGACAGTATATATAATATACTGTATATGTAGCATGTTAGATAGCAGTAATTAGCCTGTGCATATGTTAATGTTAACTAGCAGTTATTAGTCTGTACCTATGTTAATGTTAACTAGCATGTTATTAGTCTGTACCTATGTTAATGTTAACTAGCATGTTAGCTAGCAGTAATTAGCCTGTGTCTATGTTAATGTTAACTAGCTTGTTAGCTAGCAGTATTAGCCTGTGTCTATGTTAATGTTAACTAGCATGTTAGCTAGCAGTATTAGCCTGTGTCTATGTTATCTCCTAACATATACCTACCTCTCCGTCTCTGCTGATTGGGAATGATTGAGATTTCTCTTGCACATCTACCAGAAGACTTACAGCTTTCAGACAGGTTGCTCACGTCACATCTACGTCTTCCAGCTCAGTTGGAGGCTGCGCAGTAGAGACCTTCTAACCTTCTTACTCTAAGGTCTTAGAATAAAACCTTCTAACAGACTTCACTGGTCTCGCTCCAGACCAACGGGACCAGTTGGTCCATTTCTTTAACTGTCTATGGCTGCAAGTTACACTTGTCCTCCATCTTTGTCCCCCCTCTTCTTCTTCGTCCTCTCTCAGAATCGTCTTCTGGGGATCACGAGCTTCGTCTCTTCCCTTCCCACCGCCACCCAGAGCACAACCTGAACCCTCAGAACGATGTGGAAAACCTCCCAGAGTCCCGCGATCCCCTCCACCACCAAGACCACCACCCCCACCCCCACCCCCACCACCACCCCCACCACCGCCAACGCCACCACGCCGCCAGGTCAGCCCGCTTGATGCCAGGCGCCCTGTTGGGGTCTCGGTTTCGCCAGGAGCCCGGCGGCCAGCGAACCCTGGACCTTCTGGCTCAAGCGCATCACGAGGTGCGGCCGGAGCACGCCGTGGTGTCTGCACGCCATTTGGTTACCGTGGTGAGTACTCTGCTCCCTAATCGCGTGTAAAAAGGTAAATGCACGGCAGTCGGTGTCCAAAATTAACTGGAATCACCGTTAAGGTCGGGTACCTTTTTGTATCTGAACCAATACTAGTCCCGATACCAATGCTATGCTAGTCCCGATACCAATGCTATGCTAGTCCCGATACCAATGCTATGCTAGTCCTGATACCAAT